>NW_007377609.1:128040-150308 GCF_000475195.1 Diaphorina citri | reverse complement strand
TTATCCTATTGAATGATGCTTATTTGGGTGTTCATCTATTGTAACTTTTACAATATCTCTAACCGTTTAGTCGGCATAGCTGAAAACCGCCAAAAAGCGGTCGAAAGCCGCCAAAAATCGGTCAAAATACCGCTTACCGCAGTACCTTTCTTAACCAAAAGTTTTGTCTTCCATCCTTATCATATTTATGAACTACATAACAAATTTCAAGTCACTAGCTCATACCGTTCTCGAGATATTATTGAATTACACCTAAAACCGCCAAAAAGCGGTAAAATGACGCCAACCGTTGCACCGATCTTAACCAAAAGTTTCTTGTTGCATCCTTGTCACATTTGACAGCTGCATGCCAAATTTCAAGTCTCTAGCTATTACCGTTCTCGAGATATTTTGTTTACAGACAGACAACGGACCAATGGCTGAAACTTTGTATTTAGGCTCTAGGGACCTCAAAACGTGTTTTGGCACTAAAAACTGACCATCGAAAATTTGACCCGATTACACTACTTTCCTTCCTATAGGATAAGGAAAGTAAAAAGGAAAAAAAAAAGAGCAAGGTAAATTTGTTTTTCTCCCTTTGCTCTCCCTTTTCTTGTCCTTCCTCCTTTTCTTCTCTTCCTCCTTTGCTTCTCTTATCCATTCCTTCTACCTTCTCTCTTTTTCTTTCCTTCCGTATCTTCTTTTTCAATCTTCCCTTCCCCCGCTTGTTTCCTTACACATCCAGGTTTTCTCTCTCTCTCTCTCTCGCCTTATTAAAAACTTTTGAAGTTGTTTTCATTTTTCCTTTCAGCAGCAAGAGCAAGCTTACCAAGGTAATTTTTAGTCATTACGAGACCGGGTGTATTTGTGTAGGGTGGCATTTTCTGGGGGAGATGGTTTCGTGAGTGTTTGAAGTTTTTCCCTAATTAAGATTTTTTTTTCTCAAGAATGAGAGGAACTTAATTTTAATTAATTAGGTCCCCTTTGGCGTAAAATATTTTGATATCAAGACACTGTTAACTTATTAAAAAAAAAGTCTAAAAACATTACAAGACCAGTTAGTCTATTTATATTTAGCTAAAGTGAGTTAGTCGGTTCTCAGAAAAAAAAAAATGTAATCCTTAAGGTCTGACTCCTGAAGGAATGTACCAGTACCATATGTAACTTGAATTAGGGCCTTTGAATTTCATGGCTACCAAAGCATAGAAATTAATGTCAAAAGGCGAATAAAGAAGATGTTCTAACGAATATAAACCTGTGACCTTTAACCTTTGAAATGAAAACTCCTTTTATGTTACTTTATACAGGATGGAACCACTAACTTTTGAATGAAAACTCCTTTTTATGTTATTTTTATACTGGGTGAATAACTAACTTTTGAATGGAAACTCCTTTCATGTTTTACTTATACAGGGGGTATGAAAACTTTTTTTTTATGCCACACTTCTTTTACTGAGTGAACCACTAACGTTTAAATTATTTTTGCATCTACCTAATGTACCTACCTATTTCTCTTTCCTGTCTCCTGTCATAATAAATTTAATTTTATCTTCCTACTTTCATATCTGTACCTATTGTGAAAAAAAGTGATTCTGGCACATCCACCAAATCATTTCTTCCTTTCTCTCTCTCTCTCTCTCTCTCTCTCTTTCTCTCTCTCTCTCTCTCTCTCTCTCTCTCTTTCTCTCCCTCTCTCTCCCTCTCTCTCCCTCCCTCTCTCTCTCCATCCCTTTCCTTCCCTCCTTCCCAGGTAGGTATAGGTTTATATTAATTCAAAATATCTAAGCTATTAGCTATTCATTCCTGTTTACCCATGTAGATATGTAACTATGCACTAGGTACTGTTACAGGAAAAGTTTGTACCTAATGTTTACAATCAACGAATCAGCATTCAAGCATCTAATACCTACCTTACCTAACTTCAGGTAGATACATGATAATTAAATTATGTATATCTCTTATCATAATTAAATTATGAAAACACCTAGGTAGGTACATGACGTTAACATGATATCTCGCGTTATATCATTATCTTTGATTACAATATGATATCACTTTGATTACAATAAAATTCAGACCATACTTTCACTTTTTTCCCATTGTAAAACTTTGAATGGTCTTTATTATTGTGATTTAAAATTAAATTGTGTTGGTTTTCATTCTTCTCTCCTAATTAAAGCCAACAGACAACAAATACCAGGTACCTACCTTCAGTCCTGTCCCATTAGGATAAACATAACCATGTTCCCTGAATAACCATACATACCTGCCTCGGTGGTGTAGTGGTCAAGGCGCTCGACTGGTAAACAGGAGGGCGTGGGTTCAATCCCAGCCGAGGTATGGAGTCTTATCCTCAATATAATTTGAAAAATTGACCACAATAATAGTAGAGCCTACTGCTTTTAAAGGGACTTTTCATGCGAGCAGTATAAATAAGCACTATTATTATTACATATGTAGCTAATATCTTGGTGGTGTAGTGGTCAAGACGCTCGCCTGGTAATCATGAGGGCGTGAGTCCAATTCCGGCCGAAGTCCAATTCTCGGACGGTCTGACAGAACTCGGTCTCACAAACTTAGGTCTGTCATACCGTCTTAACGTGTGTGGTGGAAGAAGCTTGAGACCTATAGGTCTGAAAGACCGCGGTCTCAATAAGCTTTTTTCTCCGCTCGGACGGTCTGACAGATCGCGGTCTTTCGGATAGTCTGAGTGGGGGGCATTAGAACTGCTTCGTTCGTTCAGTTACGTCAAACATTGACTGTTCACACATTTACAGTGAAATCTATTACGTAAGTTATCTATGAGTACGCACAACGTACGCTCATTCATGAATTACTATGTCTAATCATTCATAAATTAACTTACCTATTAATGTAGGTACCTACCTATGTTTAGCTTTAACACAAGGACTTTCATCGTAAATAGAATAGAACCTTAACAATTAAAATGTTACGCTCTATGAAATTTCCACAACCAATGAATATGATTTGTACCTATGTATACATATGTAGGTAGTTACTTGTGTGATTCAGGAATCCAAGTACCTTTCACCTGATACTTATTTAGTAGTGATAACACAATGATAACAATGAGTGAATTCTAGTATGTATGTATACAAGTATACAAATATATTATTCTATCAACTCATAGGATATTTTCATACGTCCTCGGAGGTCCTCTGAGGTGTCTCCCTGGAGGACGTTATACCTAAAAAGTTTCAGCTCGATCGGACATCGCTGTCGACATGCTCAACGGCCTTAAAGTTTTCCGGCACTTTGGTTATGCAATCCAGGGGCATACACACCTAGGGCCAGCCACTCACGATACCAGCCTGGATTTCCCTTGCCAAAGAGATAGCAAAGGTTGAGTGCGAAGGGCACCCACTCGTAAAATTTGTAGCCAAAACCAAATGTCAGCCCAAGCAATCACCCTAGTTAGGGCTGATTGAGAGGCTGACGAAAAACGCTGACCCCCTCTGTACACGGGAAAAGGCGAAGAAGAAGAATATTGAACCGTTGAGATTATGGGACTACATGTCCTAATTCGACAGTCTAAAATAATCTAAATAAAGCACTAATATCTACCCACATCTTGTACTGTCGGGAATCGAAACCCAACCTTCCTGCTTACTAGGCCAGCATACCGATAGGCTACGAAGAGTATTGACACAGAGGTGCGTGTATAACTGAACTTCCTACACACGCCTTGCATCTCATAACTGTTTCTACCTACATAACTACCTATAGTCACTTTGGTAACGTGCTGGGGAACCAGATGTGAAACCAGTTTCATAAAATTGAGAAGAAATCATCTCGTGATCACCTATAACCGTTTTGTACTCAATTAGTTTTTTTTTTAAGCCAGTAGCATTTTGATGGGAAATAGGGCTGTCTGGAAGGGCTGACAAGAAATGCCAACGCTATTTAAGTAGGAAAAAGCTAGTAAGAAGAAGCACTTTGATGGTACATACCTACCTACCGAATACTACCGATAGTCATACTACACTTACGTTTACGTCTCAAGCGCAAATTCTGCTGATTGATTTTGGGACAGATTGACTGAATTTTTTGAACCCTGAACAACGAACAGCAACAACATTTTCCATTGAAAAAGGCTATCAGAGTAGACGGATAAAAATGTCCCAATTTTTCTTCACTCTAGTGTACATTCAGATTTTAGCTATCAGGGCCTTTCTAACTCCCCCTGAGTTCACGTGACGTGATGGTAATGTGTTTCTACCTTAGTGGCATAAAGCGTGTTGCATTACCTACACTTCTCAAAGATTAAAAAGTAAAACTGTGTGACTCATCCACCTAGCCAATCCAACCATATCACGGATCAAGCATCGTTTATTATTACTCGGAAATGGTGTGAAAGTTGTTGACTCAATTATTTTTGGAATTTTTTGTTTACTAGTACAGTACCTACGTAAGCTGTGGGAAGTTCCTACATTACTTTTTTTTATAGAGAAATTTCATTTCTGGAGGAGTTGTACCGAAGTCTGTTTTTTACCGTTCGGTGGACAAATTTCGATTTCAATTCTTATCAAAATTTTGCTATCTACGTTTAACTACGGGAGTACTGTGTAGATACCTAATGATAAAAAAAAATCGTACAAATACATTAGACCTTGTTTAGACTGCGGGAGTAAAGGGATTTTTCAGTCTCATTCTGGCAGTATAAGCACGAAAGAAACAGGGATTCAAATCCCAAATTGAGGTTTTTTTTTACTAATATTGATCAACTTTACTGATCCAATGTGGATTTCAACATGACTTTGTAGACCTATTAGAAAAACATACAAAAATGGACTAAAATTGAAGTTTTTATAAAGTCAACTTGAGACAGTTATAGACCCAGAGTTAGCGTTATTCTCCAATTTATAATATAAGGTCGCATGTTGCATCTATGTACCATTAGGTTAGAAGTTCCAGGATTTGCAGAACAGGAAAATATTTTGACATTATCACATGCAATAACGTCCCGAGAAACAAAACTCGTGTTACACAATATGGTGTTTTTATGAGTTTTACTTGAGTACTTTGACCTCAACGGAGTTTATCATATAACATAATTTACAGAAGCAAGCACTGTTTTTTCTCATCATACGTAATGTAAGTACATAGAACTTACTTTCAAGTACGATGGACAGGTAACCGTGCCATGTCCAATCAACAAGGATGTTTCCCTTATTACTGTGTTAGTCACTGAAGGCAATACCCCCATTACTGTAAAATAGATAACCATGTAGTTCTGTATTCCAGTAATTTATTCTCATCCCGCTAAAAAAATAAAATAAATGGAGCACTTTTGAAAAAAAAAGTAATAATTCATTCAATAATTTATCATACAAATGTCCCAATACTGTTTAGATAAACAGCATTGTTTTTGCAGAATAAAGTATCTAGCATAAATTTTGTGTACGTAGGTAGGTAGGTAGGTTGATAAATATTATACCAACATAGGTAATACAAGCTTTTCATTTATTTTGCTCTGTTGTTCTTGTTCAAGATAGGTAAGTACTTTAAGCTAAAATTTCTCCGAGGATATTCTATCGCTGGGGAAATGGAAATTTTCATTTTCTAAAATAAAATAATAACATTCAGCCGAACTAATTAGATTTTAAATTTCCCAACTCGTTTACCTATCAATTTGCCTAATTCAATTAAAAGTTGTCTAAAACGAATGGCGTTGATTGCTTTCGATTACCTTACTCTACTTTACAGACTTAATTTGAATAATTATTTATTTAATAGTGAAGCTGAAATCCTCTTCACCCTTTTTCTGCATATCACTGCGTTACTAAGAGCTCTTCAACTAATAATTTAATAATGATAATTATGATATTTTTCTTCTCACGGGACACGAACCCTTGATCCAAATATAGAAGTAGGTGCTGAGTTTACAGGCTGTTCATAGATTGAGAAATTTAATTGTTTCAATATACATTATTTTTATGTTTCAAACAATATGGCCTTAATGGTCTCTCTCACTAACTTACATCTTTTTTTTTTATAGAAAAAGCAATCTCATTATTTTGTTTTTCTAATCTTCTTCTCGTCTACCGGTGTCCTAACAAAGCTCGGGGTGCCATTATCATATTATTTTCACTGTTTTATTCTCTATTTACTTTTTAATGATCACATAAAAACAAACGCATATACCCGTACATATAACTTCCCTATTCTCCTGCAGGCGGAATTTATGATGGAAATAAAACTTTTTCTCCTTCGCCTTCTTCTTTATAATAAGCTATGCTTCATCTAATAAAAAATTAACTCTCATCCCTTCGATTTTACTCTCATTTCTTTTTAATAGATCAGTTGCGCTTACTTGGGTGATGTTTCAAAGTCATAGAGCGGGAAAAATGAGGACCAACGGAATTTTTCTTTTTCTTCTACGGCTTCTAGATACCGAGATAAATCGATTTAAATAATACCGATAAATCGTAAAGTTTGACGTCACGACATATGCTCCCGTAGGCGATGACGTCATAATTCATGACTCCCGCTTCGTTTGTTTGTGCGCAAGCGTTTCTGCGCATTTTGACGTTAAGTCTGACGTCACAACTCTTTGAACTTTGTCATTGGAACGGCAATTAAAAATTGAATTTTCGACCTTTTAAAGTTACTTTTTTGGAGTTTTGACCTCAGATTCGATTTTTTCACAACTTTTTACGTAGGAATCGACCATTTATTTATAATTTTTACCCATTTGCAACTCCTCCATTGCTATTCGTAACTCTTATTATATCCATACACAG
Source organism: Diaphorina citri (assembly GCF_000475195.1). Classification (NCBI taxonomy): domain Eukaryota; kingdom Metazoa; phylum Arthropoda; class Insecta; order Hemiptera; family Psyllidae; genus Diaphorina; species Diaphorina citri. The sequence continues at coordinate 143,565 of NW_007377609.1, read as the reverse complement.
GGTACTCAATTACTCACACTTGTCTCACAACCTGGTCTTTCAACAGACGATTTTCCAATTTGCCCTTTCGACAGATCGATATAAGTGTGACGAGATTTTTGCCCAAATGTCAGGTCAAACCGAGTGAAATTTTCCCAAATATCGACAGTCCTAAGGCTTTCTTAGTTTCTTACAATAGATACTCTGGCACGGTTTCACACGTGAATTTTCTATCCTAACTCCTAACGAATGACCAAACTTTACCCATAGAATAATAGAATAGAATAAAATCAAATAGAATAGAACTCTCTTCTTCTCAATCTGGTCTATTCTACTCTGGTCTGCCACACGGTATGGCATTGTTCTGAGCCATCAAGCTTGTATAGGTTTTATAGAACTATATGCTTGTATAGATAGGTTTTATAGAACTATCTCTGGTAGAAGTTATGTGCATTGTGTTAGTATGTACATGAGGATTCAGGGAAAGTGAAATCTTCTACGGTAGGTATCTAGTATTATATCTCTTAAAATAGGTACCAAAAATGAGCCTTTCTTTAATGCACACAGTTTTACTATTGTATTAAAGATAACAAAACATATTGGTCTTGTACCTACTTCAGTTAAATGATTTTGTATGGTACCTACACATAGGGATTTGCAAACAACCTGGTTTATGTTCTAGATATAGACTTTACATAATGGTCAAGAATAAGACTGTTTTTTAAGACTGAATATTGACTATGAAATTCACTAAACTAGGCTATGGCGTCTTGTTTTTATTAATTCATTCAATGCTTTTCTGTTTCAAGGTGCAACATTTCAAACTGGTGTCTGTCCTTGAGCTTTTCTCATTTCTTCAGCTTTAAGAGAAGAATAAAGAAAGAAGGATGATGTACGAGAAGATAGAGAAGGAGGAGGAGGAGAAAGAGGAGGAGGAGAGGGCGTGGGTTCAATCCCAGCCGAGGTATGGAATCTTATCCTCAATATAATTTGAGAATTTGACCACAATAATAGTAGTAGCCTACTGCTTTTAAAGGGACTTTTCATGCGAGCAGTATAAATAAGCACTATTATTATTACATAGCTAATATCTTGGTGGTGTAGTGGTCAAGACGCTCGCCTGGTAATCAGGAAGGCGTGAGTTCAATCCCGGCCGCAGGATGGAATTTCATTCTCATTTGACCACTTAACACAAAATTATCTTGTTAAAACTTATGCCCTCCACTCACTTACAAACTTAGGTCTGTCATACGTCATACCATCTTAACGTGTGTGGTGGAAGAAGCTTGAGACCTAGGTCTGAGAGACCTCGGTCTCGCTAAGCTTTTTTCTCCGCTCGGACGGTCTGACAGATCGCGGCCTTTCGGATAGTCTGAGTGGGGGGCATTAGAACTGCTTCGTTCTTCGTTCGTTTAGTTACGTCAAACATTGACTGTTCACACGTTTACAGTGAAATCTATTACGTAAGTTATCTATGAGTACGCACAACGTACGCTTATTCATGAATTACTATGTCTAATCATTCATAAATTAATGTACCTAATCATTCATAAATAATGAATGTAACTTTTAGCTTTAACACAAGGACTTTCATCGTAAATAGAACCTTAACAATTAAAATGTTACGCTCTATGAAATTTCCACAACCAATGAATATGATTTGTACCTATGTATACATATGTCGGTAGTTACTTGTGTGATTCAGGAATCCAAGTACCTTTCACCTGATACTTGATTTAGTAGTGATAACACAATGATAACAATGAGAGTGAATTCTAGTATGTATGTATAATATTGTATACATATATTATTCTATCAACTCATAGGCAGATAACCACAATAGGTACTATAATTTACTACAACATATTTTCATACGTCCTCGGAGGTCCTCTGAGGTGTCTCGCTGGAGGACGTTAAACAGGGAGTAGACCAGCTTAGTCTAGTTGGGAGACTTTAAACAGGGAGAATACCAGCCTGGATTTCCCTTGCCAAAGAGATAGCAAAGGTTGAGTGCGAAGGGCACCCACTCGTAAAATTTGTAGCCAAAACCAAATGTCAGCCCAAGCAATCACCCTAGTTAGGGCTGATTGAGAGGCTGACGAAAAACGCTGACCCCCTCTGTACACGGGAAAAGGCGAAGAAGAAGAATATTGAACCGTTGAGATTATGGGACTACATGTCCTAATTCGACAGTCTAAAATAATCTAAATAAAGCACTAATATCTACCCACATCTTGTACTGTCGGGAATCGAAACCCAACCTTCCTGCTTACTAGGCCAGCATACCGATAGGCTACGAAGAGTATTGACACAGAGGTGCGTGTATAACTGAACTTCCTACACACGCCTTGCATCTCATAACTGTTTCTACCTACATAACTACCTATAGTCACGTTGGTAACGTGCTGGGGAACCAGATGTGAAACCAGTTTCATAAAATTGAGAAGAAATCATCTCGTGATCACCTATAACCGTTTTGTACTCAATTAGTTTTTTTTTTTTAGTCCAGTAGCATTTTGATGGGAAATAGGGCTGTCTGGAAGGGCTGACAAGAAACGCCAACCCTATTTAAGTAGGAAAAAGCTAGTAAGAAAAAGTACTTTGATGGTACATACCTACCTACCTACCGAATACTACCGATAGTCATACTACACTTACGTGTACGTCTCAAGCGCAAATTCTGCTGATTGATTTTGGGACAGATTGACTGAATTTTTTGACCCTCGAACAACAACATTTTCCATTGAAAAAGGCTATGCTTACCAAGGTAATTTTTAGTCATTACGAGACCGGGTGTATTTGTGTAGGGTGGCATTTTCTGGGGGAGATGGTTTCGTGAGTGTTTGAAGTTTTTCCCTAATTAAGATTTTTTTTTCTCAAGAATGAGAGGAACTTAATTTTAATTAATTAGGTCCCCTTTGGCGTAAAATATTTTGATATCAAGACACTGTTAACTTATTAAAAAAAGTCTAAAAACATTACAAGACCAGTTAGTTAGTCTATTTATATTTAGCTAAAGTGAGTTAGTCGGTTCTCAGACAAAAAAAAAATGTAATCCTTAAGGTCTGACTCCTGAAGGAATGTACCAGTAGATACCATATGTATCTTTGAATTAGGGCCTTTGAATTTCATGGCTACCAAAGCATAGAAATTAATGTCAATAGGCGAAACGGAATCTACCAGCGGACAAAGTGGTTCACGGATCCTACACGTAAACCGGACCGAGTTATAGAGGTCATCGTGAGAGGAACATACCTGAGTTATCTTTACGATGAACTTGGAACTAGGTATTCAAACTTGTACCTGGGTATATGAACTTGTATCTGGGTATATGAACTTGTATCTTGGAATACGAGTTTGTACCTTAAAATACCAACCTCAGTTCAGGGGGTACGCCCCCCCCCCTTCGAGCTTAATTTATCTCTTGTACTGTGCATCCACCCCCCTCCCCTCGACAAAATCCTGGATACGGCCCTGGTATCTATACATACTAGTCATACTACGGTATGTGCTGGTAATTCCTCGCTGGGACCAACGTGAAGTGAAAGTCCCCCTCGGTCACGGAATCTACCAGCGGACAAAGTGGTTCACGGATCCTACACGTAAACCGGACCGAGTTATAGAGGTCATCGTGAGAGGAACATACCTCTGTTATCTTTACGATGAACTTGGAACTAGGTATTCGAACTTGTACCTGGGTATATGAACTTGTATCCGGGTATATGAACTTGTATCTTGGAATACGAGTTTGTACCTTAAAATACCAACCTCAGTGTTGTAGTGTTTTTTTTTTTATCTAACAGCGACAACACCCTCACAGATAAGAGGTCACAAGGTGACATCTGTGAGGGCAATGACTGTCGCTGGCAAAGATTTACGAAATTATATTCTAATCTCCCTCCCTTTCTTCCTGCTTGCAGACTCAAACCATGACGTCCTTCTCCCCATGGCGGCACGGCCTTGGATCAGCACGTCTCCTATTCAGCACTCTGCTGATCCTACTGTGTCGTGACGTCATCGCATCCAGTAGCAAGTCAGCAGAGATAGAGACCGGAGCGCACCATGCGGCGGAAGATCGAATCTATTTCGATCAGCGCCAAGGCTCCGAGGCAGAGCAGATGGAACCGGATGAACCAATGCAAGAAGAGAGTCGCCAGGTAAAAAAACTGAACGTTGTTGTTGTAGCGGCTTTAGCTATGGCCGAAAGGTGATGACAAAAATTGAGAAAATATCTCTTTTAGCAGCCATACACCTGGGTGATGATCTCTAGCCATCCTGAACCGCAGTCAACCATCGTGAGGACTTGTGCTTGTTCTTTTAAAACAGAGAGAACCCTTTGGGGAACTGCCAGCTAGCTAAGCTGGTTAGGGTTAGCTGTTCTTCTCCCTGTTTATAGTCGCACAGCCAGACGCTAGTGTACTCTGTTTAACGTCCCCTAGCTAGAACTGATTCAGCCAACCTAGTTAGCTCGAAGGGTAGCGCACCCAAAAGAAAGGAACATCACAATTTCATAAATAAATTTGGGTAACAAGTGTACATTTCAATTTTAAGTCTGTACACGAAATTCATAACGCCATTTAATAACTTGGGTTGACACATCTGAATTTGAATTTAATCCCAAGGATTAACAAGAAAGGAACATCACAATTTCATAAATAAATTTGGGTAACAAGTGTACATTTCAATTTTAAGTCTGTACACGAAATTCATAACGCCAGTTAATAACTGGGGTTGACACATCTGAATTTGAATTTAATCCCAAGGATAAATCAATCCGAATACAGCATTTTAAACGCTACATTAAGATCCTGAATTTTGATTGGTTAATTCAATGGGATAAATATTAATCTTAAATGTCGTCTCGGGCATAGAGGTTTGATTATTTCAAGTCCCTATCTATTGGTTAGCTAGTTATTAGTTAGCTGAATTGAATACATATCTACACTATCCATAGTAAAAGACATTCCAATATCTTCCAGCTATCCTGTCTAAAACACCTCGAAATTATATTTAACCTGCAGGTGATCATGAAAGGATATTTGACGATCAGCTGATGAGCAAAAATCTTTGATAAATGGCCATAGTACTATGTACCTAATAGACACGTTAGCTGAATTGAATACATATCTACACTATCCATAGTAAAAGACATTCCAATATCTTCCAGCTATCCTGTCTAAAACACCTCGAAATGATATTTAACCTGCAGGTGATCATGAAAGGATATTTGACGATCAGCTGATGAGCAAAAATCTTTGATAAAACCAGCTATAACTGGCCATAGTACTGGCCATATGTACCTAATAGACATGCATTCTAATATCTAGGTATCAATCTACCCTGTTTAACAGATCAGAATTCAATAGGAATATCAGCAACTATTTCGATTCTCTCTGTGATTCATTCTTCGAAGAAATCAGCAAATTCTGCATCAACCCCACCATCTTAAGTTTAGCTTGCTTCCTCTTTGTCTTCTCATCGGAAGCTTTGCGTGTGCTATCCACTTTGCTCATTTTTTCATTGACTAAGTTTCTGCCTTTCTTTTTATTCGTGTCAATTTGACATTTGATTCTCTTGCGATTTTCATTGATGAAATCTTCATCATCGTCGTCTTCTACGTTATTGTTAACTTCTTTGTCGATGTTTTGCATTTCTCTTTTGGGCTTGCTTTTATCAGCTTCGTCGATGTTAGTTATATCTCCCTTGTGCGATTTTCATTGATGAAATCTTCATCATCGTCGTCTTCTACGTTATTGTTAACTTCTTTGTCGATGTTTTGCATTTCTCTTTTGGGTTTGCTTTTATCAGCTTCGTCGATGTTAGTTATATCTCCCTTAGGTTTCTTTTTCATCTTTTCCTTGCTGTCATCGGTGTCAGCTGGATTGACGTTGGTTTTCATCTTTTTCTTCTTGTCAACTATTTTGGCGACATTTTCCATTTTGTCCTTGCTGTTAGCTACGTTGGTTTTGCTTTTAATCGTTTTTTTGCTATCAACTTCAATGTTTTTGTTCTTCATCTTGTTCTTATCAGCTTTGCTGTGAATTTTTTCCTTATCAACTCCACTGTTGATGTTTTTCATCTCTTCACATGCACCTAGTTTGTCATCATTTCCCTTGTTGGTTTTATTGTTTGCGTCAGTCCCTTCCTGACTTATCAACTCCACTGTTGATGTTTTTCATCTCTTCACATGCACCTAGTTTGTCATCATTTCCCTTGTTGGTTTTATTGTTTGCGTCATCTCCGCTTGGGACATGGTTTGAGGACGATTTCTTTTTCAGTCCCTTGGATTTATTCATTTTCTTTGCATAGATGGACGTATCACGTTCGAAATTGTTGATAACTTCATCGATTGTTTGTTCAAGATGTAACAGATCAAAGGCTTTCTTTTCAACCGGTTGTTTGTGTGTTTTCTCTTTATTTTTCGAACCTTTCTCTTGTGAGATAGTGACGTCGATTGGCTGGTCACAAGATATATCGTTTTTCTTTTCAATCCTTTGATTGCGTTCTTTCTTTCCATCATTTCTTGTGAGATAGTGACGTCGATTGGCTGGTCACAAGATATATCGTTTTTCTTTTCAATCCTTTGATTGCGTTCTTTCTTTCCATCATTCGTGTGTCTGTGTGTGCTCATCAGGTGTCAGGTATACCTGATCAGGTGTAGGTACCTGTCAGGTCTACCTGATAGTGAGTGGCTGGCCTAACCTTGATATACCTTTCCTGCAGATAGTTAACCGGTCATTGTCCACATTGATATAATCGTTATTTGATGACCGTCCTCCTACGTTTTTGTACCGATTCAGCTTTCTAGCTATACAGTGTTCAAAGAAAGAACCGAGTTCAAAGTCAGGGGCCTTGCTGATGTCTAATCGAAATTGATACCAAAATGACTGTCATCACAACAGCAGCTTACTACAAGTTGCTGTTGAGGTTGTAGGCGACAAACTCTACCAAAGTATATAGTTATGTAGGTAAACCCATTGTGAGAATAATTATGGATTCCCAAACAGAAGAGAGAAAGGGGTTACAAGTTTTGGAGGATGTGTTAAAGTCACTTTTCAGTCCGTCCTTCCCTTATTAAATTACAATAGTAATAATAAAAGGTATACTGGACGGACTGTTGTATTCGTAGGTATGTGAGGAAGAACTCTTTCAAAAGCTTTACGCCACCTCGTATTTTCCCTGGAATGAAAACCAGCTTAGTCATTTAGTTGTCTTTCGGTGCTGAGTGCACCTTTCATACGTTGTATTCGTAGGTATGTGAGGAAGAACTCTTTCAAAAGCTTTACGCCACCTCGTATTTTCCCTGGAATGAAAACCAGCTTAGTCATTCAGTTGTCTTTCGGTACTGAGTGCACCTTTCATACGTACCCATGTTCAAAAAACATAATATTTATGAAGAAGCCATCTGGAAGTAACATTCATATACAAATTGATGGAAGTTCCACAGCATCTATAATCAATAATAATACATTGTAAAAACACCCAATAGTAGGTAAATATGCAAAATAATTCATACGTACCTATGTAAGTATGTACATACGATTATAGGTAGCCATGTACTTAACTGGGCTCAAAATACACTCACGAAGTTTCGCACTGATTTTGGTGAGAAAATATTGCTAAGTCGCTCTATTTTTTGTGCAGATAAAGGTAACATAGGTACGAGGGTACCTTTCTTGAGCTTTTCTCATTTCTTCAGCTTTAAGAGAAGAATAAAGAAAGAAGGATGATGTACGAGAAGATAGAGAAGGAGGAGGAGGAGAGAAGAAAGCAGGAGGAGGGATGAAAAATGATTTTCTTTACACGAAAAAAATTGAAAAGAACTTACTAACGAGAAAAAAAAGGAAAAAAAATCTGGTGTGAATATCACACGACTTTCCTTATCCTATTGAATAATGCTTATTTGTGTGTTTTTCTATTGTAACCTTTACAATATATCTAACCGTTTAGTCAGTATAGCTGAAAACCGCCAAAAAGCGGTCGAAAACCGCCAAAACGCCCAAAATGCCACCAACTGCAGCACCTATCTTAACCAAAAGTTTTGTCTTGCATCCCTGTCACATTTGTGAACTACATACCAAATTTCAAGTCCCTAGCTCATACCGTTCCCGAGGTATTATGGAATTACACCTAAAACCACCAAAAAGCGGCCGAAATGCCGCCAAGTGTCTTGCATCCCTGTCACATTTGTGAACTACATACCAAATTTCAAGTCCCTAGCTCATACCGTTCCCGAGGTATTATTGAATTACACCTAAAACCACCAAAAAGCGGCCGAAGTGCCGCCAAGCGTTGCATCGATCTTAAGTCACCTTTGACAGCTACATACCAAATTTCAAGTCTCTAGCTCTTACCGTTCTCCAGATGTTTTGTTTACAGACAGACAGAAGGACAGACAGTCACACAGACAGACACACACACACAGACCAATGGCTGAAACTTTGTATTTCGGCTCTAAAGACCTCAAAACGTGTTTTGGCACTAAAAACTGACCATCGAAAATTTGACCCGATTACACTACTTTCCTTCCTATAGGATAAGGAAAGTTAAAAGGAAAAAAAAAGAGCAAGGTAAATTTGTTTTTCTCCCTTTGCTCTCCCTTTTCTTGTCCTTCCTCCTTTTCTTCTCTTCCTCCTTTGCTTCTCTTATCCATTCCTTCTACCTTCTCTCTTTTTCTTTCCTTCCGTATCTTCTTTTTCAATCTTCCCTTCCCCCGCTTGTTTCCTTACACATCCAGGTTTTCTCTCTCTCTCTCTCTCGCCTTATTAAAAACTTTTGAAGTTGTTTTCATTTTTCCTTTCAGCAGCAAGAGCAAGCTTACCAAGGTAATTTTTAGTCATTACGAGACCGGGTGTATTTGTGTAGGGTGGCATTTTCTGGGGGAGATGGTTTCGTGAGTGTTTCAAGTTTTTCCCTAATTAAGATTTTTTTTCTCAAGAATGAGAGGAACTTTAATTAATTAGGTCCCCTTTGGCGTAAAATATTTTGATATCAAGACACTGTTAACTTATTAAAAAAAAAGTCTAAAAACATTACAAGACCAGTTAGTCTATTTATATTTAGCTAAAGTGAGTTAGTCGGTTCTCAGAAAAAAAAAAATGTAATCCTTAAGGTCTGACTCCTGAAGGAATGTACCAGTACCATATGTAACTTGAATTAGGGCCTTTGAATTTCATGGCTACCAAAGCATAGAAATTAATGTCAAAAGGCGAATAAAGAAGATGTTCTAACGAATATAAACCTGTGACCTTTAACCTTTGAAATGAAAACTCCTTTTATGTTACTTTATACAGGATGGAACCACTAACTTTTGAATGAAAACTCCTTTTTATGTTATTTTTATACTGGGTGAATAACTAACTTTTGAATGGAAACTCCTTTCATGTTTTACTTATACAGGGGGTATGAAAACTCTTTTTTTTTATGCCACACTTCTTTTACTGAGTGAACCACTAACGTTTAAATTATTTTTGTATCTACCTAATGTACCTATTTCTCTTTCCTGTCTCCTGTCATAATAAATTTAATTTTATCTTCCTACTTTCGTATCTGTACCTATTGTGAAAAAAAGTGATTCTGGCACATCCACCAAATCATTGGCAGAGCAGATGGAACCGGATGAACCAATGCAAGAAGAGAGTCGCCAGGTAAAAAAACTGAACGTTGTTGTTGTAGCGGCTTTAGCTGTGGTCGAAAGGTGATGACAAAAATTGAGAAAATATCTCTTTTATCTGCCATACACCTGGGTAATGGTCTCTAGCCATGTTTAATTGGCTCGTCCTGAACCGCAGTCAACCATCGTGAGGACTTGTGCTTGTTCTTTTAAAGCAGAGAGAACCCTTTGGGGAACTGCCAGCTAGCTAAGCTGGTTAGGGTTAGCTGTTCTTCTCCCTGTTTATAGTCGCACAGCCAGACGCTAGTGTACTCTCTGTTTAACGTCCCCTAGCTAGAACTGATTCAGCCAACCTAGTTAGCTCGAAGGGTAGCGCACCCAGGGTCGACTTGGTTCATTTGTATTTGTTTTGCCCTAAATACTTCAAAATATTAATGAACAAAAAATCTAAAGCTATTTTGTCATTTTCCCAGGTGCCCCAGTATGTACGAGGGAGCGTAGTTGGTTCCTCAGAGCTGTCTGATGAAGAGCTTAGCGTACAGCGCAATGCAGCAGCTGCTGCTCAACAATATGTCCGCGGCAAATCTAGCAACAAGTACGGCAAACAGAACCAGCACCATGCGCCGCAGGTTCAGGAGTCCGAAGGTAATCGGGGGTTCGAACACCGGCCAAGGCAGTGAATTTTGTAATAATAATATAATAAATCATTAACGTCACTGCAAAATTGCTGAGGTATTTAATAACAGGGGTATTATCCTCCATTTAAGGGCAAGGTGTCCACCTCCTCACATTAAACCAGCCAGGCCGCAAAAAACCAACAGCACGCGATTGCCCAGAAACATTGCTTAACTTTAGTGCTTTCTTCCCTGCCTTAGCCCAGATATTGTTTCTGGGCATATCTGTGATATCTGGGCTTCCGAGGGGTTTTTAAACCCCTAATCCTTCCAACACTGTGAGATAGCTATGTGCCATGCCTATCTCACGGAAAGCAAAGCAAAGTCCTGCCTTAAGGTAATGTTATTTCAATCATCCTATGTCAAAAAACCAACAGCACGCGATTGCCCAGAAACATTGCTTAACTTTAGTGCTTTCTTCCCTGCCTTAGCCCAGATATTGTTTCTGGGCGTCCGAGGGGTTTTTAAACCCCTAATCCTTCCAACACCGTGAGATAGCTATGTGCCATGCCTATCTCACGGAAAGCAAAGTAAAGTCCTGCCTTAAGGTAATGTTATTTCAATCATCCTATGTATCTAAAATCTATGTATTCTATTTCTCGCACAGATATCTCTCAGCCAATCAACGTCCAGTTTCTAGACAGCGATCCCGCGGGCTCCGCCTCCATTGCCAACCGGGCCGTGCCCAACCAATTCCCCGCCAACTCCGGCTACTCGCTAGACTCGGCCCGGCCCAGCCACGCCTACGCGGACCAGGGCGCCTACCACGGGCTGGACTTCAAGCACCACAACTACGAGAAGATGACCAAGTTCCTGCGCCAAACCTCGTCCCGTTATCCCAACCTGACGGCGCTGTATTCGATTGGAAAGAGCGTGCAAGGTAAGTTGGTGGCGGGCGGGAGTTTTTTCAGCGAAAATTTAGCTCTTTTTTCCTTATAATTAAAGGAGGGAAATAGATGAAATTGAAACAAAAATGTGAGTAAGGAAAAGGAACATTTCAATTCTTATTATTAAATAAATAAATTTGAGTAAGAACTAAGAAAGGAACATCACAATTTCATAAATAAATTTGGGTAACAAGTGTACATTTCAATTTTAAGTCTGTACACGAAATTCATAACGCCATTTAATAACTTGGGTTGACACATCTGAATTTGAATTTAATCCCAAGGATTAACCAATCCGAATACAGCATTTTAAACGCTACATTAAGATCCTGAATTTTGATTGGTTAATTCAATGGGATAAATATTAATCTTAAATGTCGTCTCGGGCATAGAGGTTTGATTATTTCAAGTCCCTATCTATTGGTTAGCTAGTTATTAGTTAGCTGAATTGAATACATATCTACACTATCCATAGTAAAAGACATTCCAATATCTTCCAGCTATCCTGTCTAAAACACCTCGAAATTATATTTAACCTGCAGGTGATCATGAAAGGATATTTGACGATCAGCTGATGAGCAAAAATCTTTGATAAATGGCCATAGTACTATGTACCTAATAGACACGCATTCTAATATCTAGGTATCAATCTACCCTGTTTAACAGATCAGAATTCAATAGGAATATCAGCAACTATTTCGATTCTCTCTGTGATTCATTCTTCGAAGAAATCAGCAAATTCTGCATCAACCCCACCATCTTAAGTTTAGCTTGCTTCCTCTTTGTCTTCTCATCGGAAGCTTTGCGTGTGCTATCCACTTTGCTCATTTTTTCATTGACTAAGTTTCTGCCTTTCTTTTTATTCGTGTCAATTTGACATTTGATTCTCTTGCGATTTTCATTGATGAAATCTTCATCATCGTCGTCTTCTACGTTATTGTTAACTTCTTTGTCGATGTTTTGCATTTCTCTTTTGGGTTTGCTTTTATCAGCTTCGTCGATGTTAGTTATATCTCCCTTAGGTTTCTTTTTCATCTTTTCCTTGCTGTCATCGGTGTCAGCTGGATTGACGTTGGTTTTCATCTTTTCCTTCTTGTCAACTATTTTGGCGACATTTTCCATTTTGTCCTTGCTGTTAGCTACGTTGGTTTTGCTTTTAATCGTTTTTTTGCTATCAACTTCAATGTTTTTGTTCTTCATCTTGTTCTTATCAGCTTTGCTGTGAATTTTTTCCTTATCAACTCCACTGTTGATGTTTTTCATCTCTTCACATGCACCTAGTTTGTCATCATTTCCCTTGTTGGTTTTATTGTTTGCGTCAGTCCCTTCCTGATCATCTCCGCTTGGGACATGGTTTGAGGACGATTTCTTTTTCAGTCCCTTGGATTTATTCATTTTCTTTGCATAGATGGACGTATCACGTTCGAAATTGTTGATAACTTCATCGATTGTTTGTTCAAGATGTAACAGATCAAAGGCTTTCTTTTCAACCGGTTGTTTGTGTGTTTTCTCTTTATTTTTCGAACCTTTCTCTTGTGAGATAGTGACGTCGATTGGCTGGTCACAAGATATATCGTTTTTCTTTTCAATCCTTTGATTGCGTTCTTTCTTTCCATCATTTGTGACTGCGTCCTGGTTTGCAATAACTTCATCAATTGTTTGTTCGATATTTGATATTTTCTTTTCGCTTGCTAATGTACGATCGATTTTGCCATTACTTGAGCCTTCATTTGTCTCCAAGGTCTGTGCTTTTTCCTCCAGCTTTTCTTGTGATTTCTTTAGTTTGATATCTGATTTCTCTTGTGATTCCTTCGTTTTCATTTGTGATTTTTTTGTTTTAATCTCTGCTATCTCTTCTGTCTTCTTCCTGGACGCTTTCACAGATTGATCTTTTCCTTTCGTCTTGTTTACTCGCTTTGCTTCGACTGTCGGTTGTGCAAGTTCGTCTTCATCCATTTTCTCATTCGTGTCCAAGTGAACTTGGAGCAAGGGTTGCCGAGTTTTTGTTCTTAGTGTAGTGGTTTTCACACGTGCTTTATTGATTTCTCCCTGTTTATTTGTTTTATCTCTGCCTGCCGATATTTCAACCATATCTTCCTCATCTGGTGTCTTTGTTGTCAACTTTATCTGATTTGTGACGTCTTTAATTGACTGGGAACCTTTTCCTTTCATATCAGATTGGTTTATAGCTTCAATCGAATTGTTATTAGCGTCCTGGCTATTCGGTTCATCCATGTCATATTCATACGTTTCATTGAAAGGGTTAAACTGAACTTTTTGTGAAGATATTCCACGTTGTTCACCACTCGGTCCAGGTTGGTCAATCATCCACTCCACTTGGAGCAAGGGTTGCCGAGTTTTTGTTCTTAGTGTAGTGGTTTTCACACGTGCTTTATTGATTTCTCCCTGTTTATTTGTTTTATGTCTGCCTGCCGATATTTCAATCATATCTTCCTCATCTGGTGTCTTTGTTGTCAACTTTCTCTGATTTGTGACGTCTTTAATTGACTGGGAACCTTTTCCTTTCATATCAGATTGGTTTGTAGCTTCAATCGAATTGTTATTAGCGTCCTGGCTATTCGGTTCATCCATGTCATATTCATACGTTTGATTGAAAGTGTCAAACTGAACTTTTTGTGAAGATATTCCACGTTGTTCACCACTCGGTCCAGGTTGGTCAATCATCCACTCGATGTTGGCTTGTTTAGCTTTCTCTATGATATGAGGGGGAATGGGTCGATTGAGTTTGTACAGGTCTTTATAGGACTTCTTTGTTCCACTTTCCGTGTTATTATTAAATAGAGATTTGTCATTTGATATGAGGGGGAATGGGTCGATTGAGTTTGTACAGGTCTTTATAGGACTTCTTTGTTCCACTTTCCGTGTTATTATTAAATAGAGATATGTTATTGTTATCATCAACATTAATGTTTGTGATGCATGTTTTTGTCTCGGGTTTCTTTGAGTTTTTCTCTTTCCTTTCGTCCACCTCTGCCTTTTGGCTCACCTGAGATTTCTTCGTTCGTGTCCTGTTTTCATGTGTACTCTTTTGTGTGTCGTTTGAGGCAGTGTCCTTTTGGACAACCATACTTGATCTGGCGTTCTTTTGGACTGTTGAATGGTCAGAGTTCTTATCGGTAACGGTCCGTGGTTTAGAATTCTTCGACAGTTCAGGTTTAGCGTTCTTAAGAGCAACTGCACGGTTGTTCTTGGGTTGTGTTGCTGTTGTCCCTCTTTGGTCAACCTTTCCCGATTCTGCCATGTTTTCTACGTTGGTTTGTTCTTCAGTCTCTCTGGCTTGTCTAACTATGTACTCATCATATGTAAGCTTCAAATTGTCATCCTCGGACTCATCACTGTCCTTCATCTTTACCACTTCCTTGGTAATGTTCGCTTTCAGTCGGGCCATGTCGGCTTTGAATTTCTCCATCTCACGAGTATTCACGGAACACAGAAGGACGTTTTCGGAGATGCTTTCCAGCGCTGCCGATTGGTTGAAGCCGGGAACGAGTTTCGTTTTAAGCTTGACCGTTTCGTATCGTTTGTTGTGAATCAAGTCCCGCGGAAGGGCGTACTTCTTCCACAGGAATTGCTTCAGCTGAATGAGGAGGTTGAGTTGAGCCATTCTCAAGTAAACACGATATGTCTGTCTGTCTAGCGTTGTGGCGTTTCCCAGTAGTTCGTGCTCCTCCAGTATATCAAAGCCTTGGACCTTCTCTATCACGTCCAACTCGTAGAGGACCGCTCTTAACTCTGGGAGTGTATTGTAGGGGAATGTCGTCACGTTGTCGATAAGGTAGACGAATAGTCCTGGACTAGACGGCGTCTTGATGGCTTCTTCCAACTGTTTGACCAGCATTTTCAAGAAGGGAACGCTGTTCTTCTGGATAAGCTGGAAGAAGAGTTGAAGTTTGGGCAGCGCCATGTTTCTGTCGAGTCTATAGCCTCGGAGTATCGCACGGTCAGCGTTTGTCAGGAGTGATTCATTTGTGAACTTCTTAGTTCGCTTGTTGGTTTCATCCTTGATTTGTAGCGGGTCCTCGGTGGTGTTGGCCTTGTTGTTGTTGGCATCTTTGGCCTTGTTGTTGTTGGCATCTTTGCCCTTGTTATTGTTGGCATCTTTCGTCTCTCCTGGCGTGGTTCGCACATTGATCAGCCGTTCCAACTTGTACGCATGGACAACGCCCTTCCGGAACCCATTGATGAGAAGCGTCGGGTCCATCTTGTTCCAATGTTGCAGCTCCTGCGATACATTCCCCGTGGTATGAAAGTCCTCATCACTGAGCATCGCGATCATATGTTCCACTACCTAAAAAAAAAAAAAAAAAAAATTAAAAGGGAATCATCATAATGGAAAAATTACCTACCTAAC
>NW_007377609.1:122820-126789 GCF_000475195.1 Diaphorina citri | reverse complement strand
AAAATATAAAAAAAAATAACAGTATAATTCCCCCCTTCAAACCCCCTTAAAAAAAAAAAAAAAAAAAAAAAAAAAAAAAAAAAAATCAGTCCTTTTTCGTTTCGTGAATTCTTAGCCCGATGTCGCACGGTGTGTACATTAACCCTATCAAATACCTACCCTGTCAATGAGATTTCTCGCTTGCTTGATATGAAGGTATATGTTTGTGATGGCCAGGTATTTCAAGTGATCGTCTCCACTCTTGAGAATATCCCGATAGAGCGTAAGCACTTCCTTGCTATTAACAAGCTCAGGGAAAGCACAATGAATTTTCCCTAGGGATCTCACCGCACATTGTCTATCTTCCTGAGACTCTGTGTAGGCATACAGGGTGCATATATTGTGTACCATCTCGGTATGAACGCTGGAGTATTGGTCACACTGTATGATCACTTGTGGCCAGTTGTACAACCAGGCGCTTAGAATGAAAATGTCACCGAAGAATTCTGAACGCTGGAGTATTGGTCACACTGTATGATCACTTGTGGCCAGTTGTACAACCAGGCGCTTAGAATGAAAATGTCACCGAAGAATTCAGTCACGGAATATATTTCGTCGAGGTGAAGTGTTGCTTTACTCGTTTCAAGCGCAGTTGGTTTTCCTTCGACTTCTAGCTTCACATTTGCTTTCGCCGTATCCAGATTGTTGTTTCGGTCTTCTAATTTGATTTTCGCATTCCCTTTGGTTGTGACGAGGTTTTCAAGTCTCTCCTTGATTTTCTTGTACATTTTTGCGAAGTACTTCAGCACGCTCTTATCTTCTATATTACAGAACCGCATGAGTTCAATGCACACCACCTTGACATCCAGAGGTACTTGCACAAGCATAACCCGAAAGAGAAAGGCTTTGAAGTCTTCCATATGAGTAATGTCAATGCTTTCCTTGTTCTCTGATATGATATTTGAGATGATTTTCTCTAATATACGAAGGCGGCCAATGTCTCGTTGGAGTATTGTGTGTTTAACAATCTCGTTGAGTTCTCCAAAGTATTCCACCAGTATGTTAGACTTGACGTTACTAAAGTACAGCACCACCTCCCAGGCCATGGTGTTGTCTTTCTTCCGCTGCATTACATTGTACACGATTTGTTTGGCACACAGGAGGGTTGACTTGGAATCCTGCTTCGACTGGTGAAAGATTTCCCGGATTAGTTCTTCCAGTTCATCCCGCCAGTTTAAACTGACTAGCTTGATCATCTGATCCACCTTGTGGTCTAACTTACTTGACTGGGTCTCCCAGTCAAACCAGAACTTAGAGAAGAAGTGCAGGATGGTGGGTTTGAATGTGGGGTTGCTCAGACGTACGACCAACGCGTGCACCACGGTGAACTGCATATCCAACGGTTGCACCTCCGTGTCATCCGCAGGATGGTGGGTTTGAATGTGGGGTTGCTCAGACGTACGACCAACGCGTGCACCACGGTGAACTGCATATCCAACGGTTGCACCTCGGTGTCTTCCACGGGTGCAATCAGAGCCAAGTGCTCGTTCTCTCGTTGGAATTTATCCGTGTAAAACCCACACAGCGTTCTCATCACGTGTACGCTTTCCGTTTGGCATAGGAGAACACACAAGGCGCGCTTGTACATCTCGTAAAGCGAGCCCCGTCTGGCACAGAACTCACATAGGATATTGGTAGCGATCTGCTGGGCTACCTTGTGTTCACTTGACTTGATGACGTCATACATCACACTCATAATGTTCAGAATGAATTTCTCCTCTAGCACCGGGTAGCTCTGGGTGCAGAACCGCTGCAAGTTGGACAGATATTTCAAATGTCGTGCCACAGCCGCTGGGGAGTTGGAATTCTTGATTTTACTAAGCACGGTTTGCAGGTATGGTAGCGATCTGCTGGGCTACCTTGTGTTCACTTGACTTGATGACGTCATACATCACACTCATAATGTTCAGAATGAATTTCTCCTCCAGCACCGGGTAGCTCTGGGTGCAGAACCGCTGCAAGTTAGACAGATATTTCAAATGTCGTGCCACAGCCGCTGGGGAGTTGGAATTCTTGATTTTACTAAGCACGGTTTGCAGGTGGTACATTAGGACAGTCTGTTGGAGGCGCTCCTGTAGGAAATAGTTGAACGCGAGGGGAATCTCGTCGCGTTTGAGAACACGTTTCGGATCACGTGACACTGGTGCAACGCTTGTTTTGCCTTTCCCTCTCTTCGTTCTAGCAGCAGGTTTAAGCTCCGTGTACGTAACGCTGGAATAGTTGAGAATATTTTTATCCTCGTCGCTCAGCGGTTGTTTGGACAGCATGGTCGTGCCGAACATGAAGCTCATGAGTGTGAACTGATCCGTCCTGTCTACATGATCCAGCAACTCGTAAATAACATCACTCGTCAGAGTTAAAGTGTCTGCCTTCTTCTGTGTACTCTTGAAGGTGACACACACCCGAGCCATGGCGTCAAAATAGGCATCAATGGACTCGTCAGAGTTAAAGTGTTTGCCTTCTTCTGTGTACTCTTGAAGGTGACACACACCCGAGCCATGGCGTCAAAATAGGCATCAATGACAGGCCCGTGCTCGTTGGAATGGAGACGGTCTGCAATCATCATCTCTCGCGTCTGCAGGAACAAGAAGTACTGGAGGAGCACAAGTCCAGGGCGCGGGATAGAAGCTGTCTCCCCGGTCATCTTACTCAGATCCCCTAGGAGAGTGACCAGGGCAGACTGGTTGTATTTGAGCGCAAGGCTGGCGATTTGGTGTACTTTAACGAAAAGCGTATGGAGTAAGATCCGAATGTCGTCTGCCAATCCGACTCTTATCTCGTGGTCTATGATTTGAACAAGCAGCATGCTAATACTGTGAAGCGTCATCTTCTTCCCTTGCACGCTGAACGGAAATAGGGTCCGAACGTAATCCTGGTCCGTGTCATATTTGTAGATATCATACAGGTAGATGTCCAGCCAGTCGTACTTGGATATTATGATACATATAACTCCCGCAATGGCCTGGTTAATATCCGGCGTGGTCGCACTGAAGAACAAATGCACCAGGTGTGTGGAGAACTCCAGATGGAGGTCCTCATCCATTGTCTTTACTTGAAACAGGTGGCCGAGTGTTTGAAACAGGTGGACCAACTGGGGCCCATACTTCCCGATGGTAGCGGCTGCCGGGTCTAACTTGATCAGACCGGACAAGTATTTGAGATAGCTCTTAAGGTATCTCCACACAGGGAGGCGATACACATGGACAAACTCATTGGCGACGGTCTTCTTACTGAGAATAACTAGCAGGAGGCGGTCTTAAGGTATCTCCACACAGGGAGGCGATACACATGGACAAACTCATTGGCGACGGTCTTCTTACTGAGAATAACTAGCAGGAGGCGAACGTCATTCAAACACGCTATGAGTTGAGGCAGATGGATTCTCGATTCCGTTTTAGCGTGCTTCTGAAATCGTGTGATCAATTTGACAAGGATTTTGATGAGTTCTTTCTCAGAGATGTTTCTCAGGGTGTATTTCTCAAACTGGGAGACCATTTCCTCTGTAGTAGAATCTGATTGAAGCACCGCTGCGAGGGAAGGGAGATGATTCTCAGTGTTTGGCTCGGCGTGGGAGGAAATTTCAACGATGAGCGTGGCCGGGGTTTGGATGGGTGACGTGTCGGGATAGAGGTCGCGGTATCGTTGGAATGTGGCGTAGGATACCACTTCGTCATCTGACTCGTCGTAATGCATGTTTGCGATATTACTTTGTGGTTCTGTTGGAGCTGTTTACAGAACCTTCTGAAAACGAAACAAAAAAGAAAGTAATAGTAATTTGTTATCTAGGTTTTTTTTTTTGTAGTCATTATGTAGGTACATACCTACATACCTAGGTGTTCCATCATTTCAAACAAAGCTAAAATCGGCCGCCTTGGAAAATTTTTCACATTTTTTTTTTTTTTTTCAAATAGGAACGCGTAGGCATTCCGC
>NW_007377609.1:45451-122609 GCF_000475195.1 Diaphorina citri | reverse complement strand
CAGGAACCATAAAAATCTTCTTTTTTCCCGGAATTTTTTTAACCCCTTGTGTGCCATTGGCCATATCGCCCTAAAAAAAAAAAAAAAAAAAAAAAAAATCAAAATTAAAAGTGAATCACCATAATGGAAAGATTACCTACCTACCTGAATATTCTTGGACATGTCAAACCTGAAGCCGGAAGCGCGTTGAGAATCACAGAAAAAAAATTGCCATGAAAATGTCTGAAGAAAATGCCATGGACCTGAGCTGTTTCCTCCTCAGTCGACACAAACTTCACCTATTCAGCTGAAGTTTTAGACGAAGAGGATTCAGTTCTAGGTTTCATACGTGTTTGTGAGAGTTGTCATAGTGCCTAAATAAAAAACATCTACCATATCACTACCTGATGAGCCACGAGTGTTCCGAAGTTCAAGTTAGCCATGAGGAATTTGGGTACGATACTTCGTATGGTGGGATGAGGGATGGTGTAGTACGCGCTCAGGATGGGTTCCAGGTAGAGATTCGTCGTGGTTGAGGCCTCGTCTAGTATTCCGTGGTCCATGGTTTTCAACTTGAGTCCCGACTTGGGTTTGCTGGACGCCTTTGAACAGAAAAGAAATTATTGGTTAGGTTTATATTAGACATCCAACTTGAGTCCCGACTTGGGTTTGCTGGACGCCTTTGAACAGAAAAGAAATTATTGGTTAGGTTTATATTAGACATCCTATGTATTAACATTATTTCTTACCATTTATATGATTATGGATACTTTTATTGTTTTCCATCCGACTCAAGTTTCGCCTACTTTTTACGCTTCTTAGAGTCAGTTCCCATGAAGAAGACTAAAAAGTAGGCGAAACTCGAGTCGGATGGAAAACAATAAAAGTATCCATATTCATATAAACGGTAAGAAATAATAGAAAAGAAATGCCCATGAAACTGTAGACTGGATGTGAAAAAGCAGAAAATGTTAGAAAGTGGAGATCACGATTGAACTGAAAATGAATGCCATGAACCTGAGCTGATTCCTCATCAGTCGACACAAACTTTAGCTATCACGCCAAAGTTTTAGACGAGGAAGATTCAGCTCCAACTACATCGTGCTTGTGATGGGATGACAGAATCTTTTGGATAAAAAAGTTTTTACCTTGGTAAGGTTTGCAATTGATTTATTGATGATTGCGTATTTACCTGATTCTGCAAATGGTATAAAATATCTACTTACAATGGGTCATGGCAGTTTGTTATTAATCAAAATTATTTAAACTTATTTGAACTCTTAGCTTTAGCAATCTAACTGGCTAAAAAGTTTGAAATTAGCCCATTGGATTGCTCATTCCAAGAGTTAAGCTTAAGGTAGGACTTTATTGTTAAAACTCCTTCAATTAAATAAATAAGAGTCAAGCTTAGCTTAAACTCTGATTGAATTAATAGAATGCTTAATAGAATGAAATTGAAACTAGATAAATATTATAAATGAACTCCCCATCCGTGGCACAAGCTCTGCTTATACGGATGGGTATACCATTTATATGAAAAATGTATGTTCTGAGTTTTTTTGTCAATCAAATATAAATGGAAACTTGTTAAAAAAAAAAAATGTAGTCCTTGTCATCACCTACTGGTACATATTTATATTGTTGCTTAACCTAACCCCATTTTCATTCCGGCCTCAAAGCGATCACTCTGAAGCTGATTGAGAGGCCGACGACAAACGCCGACCCCATCTGAACATGGGAAAAGGCGAAGGAAAAGAATTAGATCATAGATCTATTCCATCATAATTCTAAATAATTGTATTTAATCGTCAGAAATATGAGTGAGAATATTTTGATTATACCGTGACTGGAGTGTGACCGGGACTCTAGGGGAAATAGGCGAAAAATGGAGGGGATTTGAAGGATAATCATACAATATACATCAGAATCACAGAAAAAAAATTGCCATGAAAATGTCTGAAGAAAATGCCATGGACCTGAGCTGTTTCCTCCTCAGTCGACACAAACTTCACCTATTCAGCTGAAGTTTTAGACGAAGAGGATTCAGTTCTAGGTTTCATACGTGTTTGTGAGAGTTGTCATAGTGCCTAAATAAAAAACATCTACCATATCACTACCTAATGTCTGAAGAAAATGCCATGGACCTGAGCTGTTTCCTCCTCAGTCGACACAAACTTCAGCTATTCAGCTGAAGTTTTAGACGAAGAGGATTCAGTTCTAGGTTTCATGTGTTTGTGAGAGTTGTCATAGTGCCTAAATAAAAAACATCTACCATATCACTACCTGATGAGCCACGAGTGTTCCGAAGTTCAAGTTAGCCATGAGGAATTTGGGTATGTTCCATCATTTCAAACAAAGCAAAAATCGGCCGCGTTGGAGAAAATTTTTGTTTTTTTTTTTTTTTTTCAAATAGGTACGTAGGTATTCCGCTACTGTATTAAGAAGTCTTGTGATGTTCACTCCAGATTTTTGTAATACAAACCACTACTGGCGGTCTGGTCTGCTCTTTTTGGAGCAACTACTCAACAAACTCAATAATTGTCCTCCCAAGGCTAAGTCCATGAAAAAAGAAAAGAAACATATACCTACATTACCTACCTTCAACATGTAATTTGTCCGTGCAGATGCCACCAACCTCGCACGACGTTTTGCTTAACTTTGGTGACCTGGAAAAGGTTCCTTCAAGGCTTTAACGCTTGAAACACGGGGATGGCTTTTGGGAAGTCGTGGGCTCAAATCCTGGGGGAGACAAATATTTTTATAAATTTTTTATTGACTTTTGGGATGACCTTTTTGTACCTTTACCTCAACAAATTTGTAAACTGCAAAACATCGTTTCTCAAATTTAATGCTATTAGGCTGATGATGCCCTTCTCTTATAATTTATAATAATATTATAACCCTTGATTCAGACCCCCAAAGCCCCTATTACTATACAACTTACATATTTTTATAAATTTTTTATTGACTTTTGGGATGACCTTTTTGTACCTTTACCTCAACAAATTTGTAAACTGCAAAACATCGTTTCTTAAATTTAATGCTATTAGGCTGATGCCCTTCTCTTATAATTTATAGATAATACCTATTATAACCCTTGATTCAGACCCCCAAAGCTGCTATTACTATACAACTTACCCTTTTGAACTTTTGGATATTTCCTTTCCTCGAATCCAGTAAATTTACATTGTGTTCTTTCGAAAAGAACCAAGACCAACTTCTTCAGATTTTATCCTTTATAATAAATTTGACAGTTTATATCTCAATTTGATTCGGAAAGAATGGAAAGATCAGAATCTCCAATTTTTTCGTAAAAGAAAATCGATCACAAAATGGCATGTAGGGAAAATTTAAAAAATTCAAAAGTTGAACGAATCACAGGGGCTAGCATGTAGTGGATAGGAGCGAAAAGTGAAGCCAAAAAGAGGCTGTAGTAGGCTGTGATCCGATTCCCGCCATTTTAGTTTGCAACAAGAGAGCGCGAAATTTCAAAAATTCAAATTTCTGATAACTGATTTTTTGATAACGAAGATTTTTTTTTTTTTTTTTCATTTGATTTTGGACCAATTTTACCTTTTACCTTTTTATTTTTTTTTATCTCGACCTTATAATATTGCTTACAATGAACTTCTGTTTGAGTGTCCTATTTGATTTACGAACTGACTTTTCATCACACAAGTTTAACTTAAATTTTTCCCATTTTTTTTTTTTTTTTTTCAAATAGGTACGCGTAGGCATTCCGCTACTGTATTAAGAAGTCTTGTGATGTTCACTCCAGATTTTTGTAATACAAAACCACTACTGGCGGTCTGATCTGCTCTTTTTGGAGCAACTACTCAACAAACTCAATTGTCCTCCCAAGGCTAAGTCTATGAAAAAAGAAAAGAAACATACCTACATTACCTACCTTCAACATGTAATTTGTCCGTGCAGATGCCACCAACCTCGCACGACGTTTTGCTTAACTTTGGTGACCTGGAAAAGGTTCCTTCAAGGCTTTAACGCTTGAAACACGGGGATGGCTTTTGGGAAGTCGTGGGCTCAAATCCTGGGGGAGACAAATATTTTTATAAATTTTTTATTGACTTTTGGGATGACCTTTTTGTACCTTTACCTCAACAAATTTGTAAACTGCAAAACATCGTTTCTTAAATTTAATGCTATTAGGCTGATGCCCTTCTCTTATAATTTATAGATAATACCTATTATAACCCTTGATTCAGACCCCCAAAGCTGCTATTACTATACAACTTACCCTTTTGAACTTTTGGATATTTCCTTTCCTCGAATCCAGTAAATTTACATTGTGTTCTTTCGAAAAGAACCAAGACCAACTTCTTCAGATTTTATCCTTTATAATAAATTTGACAGTTTATATCTCAATTTGATTCGGAAAGATGTCAAAATCATCAAAATCTCCAATTTTTTCGCAAAAGAAAATCGATCACAAAATGGCATGTAGGGAAAATTTGAAAATTCAAAAGTACCGAATCACAGGGGCTAGCATGTAGTGGATAGGAGCGAAAAGTGAAGCCAAAAAGAGGCTGTAGTAGGCTGTGATCCAATTCCCGCCATTTTAGTTTGCAACAAGAGAGCGCGAAATTTCAAAAATTCAAATTTCTGATAACTGATTTTTTGATAACGAAGAATCGAAACGAAGATTTTTTTTCATTTGATTTTGGACCAATTTTAACTTTTTACTTTTACCTTTTTATTTTATTTTTTTTTTTATCTCGACCTTATAATATTGCTTACAATGAACTTCTGTTTGAGTGTCCTATTTGATTTACGAACTGACTTTTCATCACACGTACAAGTTTAACTCTAGGAAGACAAAAATGAAGTTTTGTGTTCTCATACTTCTCATGTTCAGAATCTTTTGGATAAAAAAGTTTTTACCTTGGTAAGGTTTGCAATTGATTTATTGATGATTGCGTATTTACCTGATTCTGCAAATGATATAAAATATCTACTTACAATGGGTCATGGCAGTTTGTTATTAATCAAAATTTTTTAAACTTATTTGAACTCTTAGCTTTAGCAATCTAACTGGCTAAAAAGTTGGATTGCTCATTCCAAGAGTTAAGCTTAAGGTAGGACTTTATTGTTAAAACTCCTTCAATTAAATAAACAAGAGTCAAGCTTAGCTTAAACTCTGATTGAATTGTAGTCCTTGTCATCACCTACTGGTACATATTTATATTGTTGCTTAACCTAACCCAATTTTCTTTCTCTTAACCCCATTTTCATTCTAACTTCACATGGGTCGAACTCGCTAACTTCACAGTCGAAAGACTCGCGGCTCGCTTCACACGGGTCCTCTGAGCATGCGCGAAACAATTTGCTCGCTTCACAGAAGTTGGACGCATGGCTAACTTCACAGTCTTCTCATCGCTCAAATGCGCATGCTATTCCCGGTGATCGAGCGATGCGCATCGAAGAACTGTCACTGGTGTCTTCTGCGCATGCGCATACTAACGGGTGCTCTGCGCATGTGTATTGTGTGGCCTTCTATTTGGTTGTGGTTCGGTGGAATTTTCATTCCTTTTGATCCATCAGGTCGTGATCTGTGGGTGATGGTGGTGTCAGCCTCACCATACGAGCATATGATTGGGAAACCTGATGTGAAATATGTGGCCAACATGCATGGTAACGAAGCAGTTGGAAGAGAGCTCATGTTGCACTTGATCCAAGTAAGTTGAAAATACCTACTGTATACTTTTTTTTACCTTTCAAAAAAAAAAAAAAAAAGATAAGATAAGATTAGATAAGGAAGTAAAAACTCTCAGTCCAAAATTGATGGGCTTTGGCAAAGTTAGAAATTGAATAGAATATACCCTGTTTATACTGCCAGAATGAGATTGAAAAGGCCCTTTACTCTCACAGTCTAAACAAGGCCTTGTGTATTTGGTAGATAATAAAAATAGGTTTGAATTAATTCCCACCCATACATAGGCCATAAAAGCATTACCTATTCTAGATTTGTTTACAAAAATGTCTGAAATATTAACCATTTTCCTATTGTCCTAGATTTTATGGTAGCCCAAACAGAGTTAGCCTTGGCCTAGAGGTGTCTAAGCATACCTGTCTTCCTTCTCTCTTCGATTTCGGGACGATAAGACCATAGAAGTTACAGTTCCCTCTGTCAAACCTCTTAAAAAAAAAAAAAATGTCTGAAATATTAACCATTATTTCATTTTCCTATTGTCCTATATTTTATGGTAGCCCAAACAGAGTTAGCCTTGGCCTAGAGGTGTCTAAGCATGATTCAGTAGACCCTCATTCTCATGACTAACCACAGTTATTAAGCAAGTCGACAAAGAGAACAGACAAATTGTAAAATCCCAGAGTTCTCTAAAATCTGCTCCTTGTTTCATTCTTTAGTATTTCGTGGACAACTACAACACAGACCCGTACATCAAATGGCTTCTGGACAATACCCGCATTCACATTCTGCCTTCCATGAACCCTGATGGTTATGAGGTTGCTAGAGAAGGTGAGTACAGTAGAACCTCGATTATATCAACTAATGTTTGGAGTTGATATAATAGAGAGTTGATATAATGGAGGTTGATATAATCGAGGTTCTACTGTATAATAGAGTAAAGTAGGGATTTAACTATTAGTTCTGTGAAGCGTAGACCTCACTATTGTTTGGTCAAATAGCCTGACTGTACCACAAAATAGCAAGTACATATATGCAATAGGTACCTGATGTGCCTTCCCAAAATTAACCATACAAAGGCCATAAACCAGCCTAGTTAGCTTGGAAGGTTGTGCGCTCGTTTTGTAAGCACTTTCACGGGTTCAATACCCGCCCAGGGCGAATCTTATCCTTAACAGGTAAGGTTCGTTCTCTTATCTTGCCCTCCTTGTCTCTTCCATTTCGGGACGATAAGACCTTTGTTTTTACAGTTCCCTCCATCTTCTTCTTTTTCTTCGCCTTTTCCCATATTAAGATGGATTCGGCGTTTGTCGTCGACCTCTCAATCCATTCACATTCTGCCTTCCATGAACCCTGATGGTTATGAGGTTGCTAGAGAAGGTGAGTACAGTAGAACCTCGATTATATCAACTAATTTTTGGAGTTGATATAATGGAGGTTGATATAATCGAGGTTCTACTGTATAATAGAGTTAAGTAGGGATTTAACTATTAGTTCTGTGAAGTGTAGACCTCACTATTGTTTGGTCAAATAGCCTGACTGTACCACAAAATAGCAAGTACATATATGTAATAGGTACCTGGTGTGCCTTACCAAAATTAACCATACAAAGACCATAAACCAGCCTAGTTAGCTTGGAAGGTTGTGCGCTTGTTTTGTAAGCAGTTTCACGGGTTCAATACCCGCCCGGGCCGAATTTTATCCTAAACAGGTAAGGTTCGTTCGCTTATCTTGCCCTCCTTGTCTCTTCCATTTCGGGACGATAAGACCTCTGTTGTTACAGTTCCCTCCATCTTCTTCTTCGCCTTTTCCCATATTAAGATGGATTCGGCGTTTGTCGTCGGCCTCTCAATCAGCTTCAGAGTGATCGCTTTGAGGACAACTGGTTTTGGCTGAACAAAATTTTCCGAACGATTTTCCTTCGCACTCAACCTTCGCTATTGACTACAGTTACCTCTATTAAACCTACAAATAATAATAATAATAATAATAATAATAAAATAACTAACCTAAATTACCATCCCTTTCTTCCAGGCCAGTGTGAAGGCGGACAGGGGCGATACAACGCTCGAGGGTTCGATTTGAACCGCAACTTTCCGGACTATTTCAAGCAGAACAACAAGCGAGGGCAACCGGAAACGGACGCCGTCAAAGAGTGGACGTCCAAGATTCAGTTCGTTCTGTCTGGGGGTCTGCACGGCGGAGCCCTGGTCGCAAGCTATCCATTCGACAATACGCCCAACTCTAGTGAGTACTTAGAGCTCGTTCACACTGCGTACTATCAGATTTTTTTCTGGTCCGGTTTTTTTTTCTGAGACGCAATACATTTTAAATGAGAGCGTTCACACTACAGTCGTTTTCCAGATCCGGTAAAAAAAAACGTCCCGGTAGATTTCAAGATCAGATTTTGTCTCTGGAAACTGAGTCTTATTGATCACGAAACATCCGAAGTCGGATCTTAGAGCTTGGATAGTATTTTAAAGAGTGCGCATTTGCACAGCATCAGATCTTAAATTCAGTATTTTTCAAACCTTTTGAAGTTAGTAGGGGATTGTAAATAATATTGTTGTAATGTTTGTCATTTCTATTTCCCTTCGAGCAGAATAACAAGCGAGGGCAACCGGAAACGGACGCCGTCAAAGAGTGGACGTCCAAGATTCAGTTCGTTCTGTCTGGGGGTCTGCATGGCGGAGCCCTGGTCGCAAGCTATCCATTCGACAATACGCCCAACTCTAGTGAGTACGAAACATCCGAAGTCGGATCTTAGAGCTTGGATAGTATTTTAAAGAGTGCGCATTTGCACAGCATCAGATCTTAAATTCAGTATTTTTCAAACCTTTTGAAGTTAGTAAGTAGGGGATTGTAAATACCTAATATTGTTGTAATGTTTGTCATTTCTATTTCCCTTCATGCTGCCTTGAACAAATAGAAATTTGTCGTTCTTCCGCCTCTTGCAAAGGTGAGTAATTCATTGAAATTACCCATTAACGCCGAGCATTTCATATGGCAACAGGACTAGGACAACACCAGACTGTGTCTTTTCCGTCGACCCTAAAAGACAGAACGTGTCAATTTCATTAAATTATTTTATTTTACACGCGAAGCCCGAGCACGAAGTGCGAGTTTTATATTATGATCATTAATTCATTATTATTAGTAGTACCTATGTTTTTTTTTTTCTTCCTTTGAGTTTTTTCACCCTCTAATTCAATTTTCTTTTCTTCCCTCCTCTCCAGTGTTCCAGAGTTACTCCTCCGCCCCCTCCCTGACGCCTGACGACGATGTGTTCAAACATTTGGCCCTCACCTACTCCAGGAATCATCCTACCATGGCCACAGGCCTGGCCTGTAAGTCGAACACGCCGGCCTTCAAGCAGGGCATTACCAATGGAGCCCAGTGGTATCCTCTCACTGGTAAGTGACCCACCAATAATTACCTTTGAGAGAAAGTTCGATTAGAAATTTTGGTTCGACCTGTATGGAATTTTTTTAATAATAAAAAAAAATCACCTAGATAAGTACCTATTACCTATGCTATTCATTTATTAAGAAAGTTTCAACTTTTTTTTTTTTTAAGTTTACTAACCTTGATTGGCCACTGACTTCTACAGTTCACTGAACTACTGATGATTACCTTAACTACCAGGTCCACTTGCGTCTTGTCTCACTGTCTAAGTCAAAAAATTGTTCTGATTTGAACTGCAGGAGGTATGCAGGACTTCAACTACGTATGGTACGGATGTATGGAAGTAACACTAGAGCTGTCCTGCTGTAAATTCCCTCCCGCCTCAGAGCTGCCCAAGATGTGGGAAGAGAACAGATTGGTAAGACATGAAATGTGCGTTTGCTCGCCAAGCTTATGCTCCCGGGTTCGATTTATAGAGTCGACAAAAATAATATTTCGATCGCAAATAATTCAACGGATTACTATTGATGGTCTTGTGTTGACTCTTCTCGCTCATCTGATGATAGACAACGCTGGGGAGAGAAAAAAGAGGAATTAGTGGATAAGGACAAGCTAAGGTCACCCGTCCAGATATCAACCGTGCACAGCGTTGCTCAAGTCCAGGGAGGACGTGTAACTTCTAACCAACTCTACAATATTCTAACCAAACTTCCGTTGGCGCGAACGACACAAGAGTGTTAAAGCGCCTAACTGGAAAAAAAAGAAACTTCCGTTACCGGATAGGCATGGATGTATTTTATTATTATTATTTTTTTTTTTCAAGAGGTTTGACAGAGGGAACTGTCACTTCTAAGGTCTTATCGTCCCGAAATGGAAGAGAGAAAGAAGACAGGGAGAAGAAAAAGCCAGCCGTTCCGAGAACGAACATTTTCCGTTCAGGATAAAATCCGCCCCGGGCGGAAATCGAACTCGCGGCCTAGCGCTTACAAGGCAGACGCCCTACCAACCAAGCTAACTAGGATGGCAGCATTGATGTAAAAGAATGAGCTTTGAAGTATTGCGAAAAGGTGTTTTTTCATGAACGCGAACGATAGGTTTTTACAAGCAAGGGTTCTATTTACAACTATACATACCTAGGTATGATTAAGGGATAAAAATCCAACACCTTAAAGTTTGTTACTTACCCCAAAGTTGGGACTGAAATCCGTATCAGGAAGCATTGAGGCAGTAAGATATGTACATTGTACAACTCTCAATTTATAATACAAAGGCACGGTGAAACAAAGGTTATAAGGTACAGAGTTCGTTAAGGTTGAATAAAGTTGTAGTTATTAGGTTTTAAATAGGATTTTTTACAGATTTAACAGGAACTTTTCGAACAAGGATTTTACAAGGTTCTCAAAAGTTAAATAAAGGCATGTTAAAATGAGGTTTTCTTTTACAAGATCATTGTGGTTAAAGAGTTAGGAAACTGACACCCAAGTATGATTAAAGTAAGTTGAGGAATATAGTACATTGTTTTACATACCTAATTTAGTATTTAAGTTTAATAGTAGTTTAGTTTAACCTATCTTCATTCATAGAAAAAATCCGAGCCCCGTAAAACAATAATAAACTATTCGTAAACGTAAAAATCAAGTTCCTAAATATTACAAACATTACAAATTTGTCTCGAAAATTAATTGCATTTTGTTCGTGGAATTTTACAGGGTGGTCGTAGGATTTACAGGGTGGTCGTAGGATAATAATGATAGGTACACCGTGGAATTGATTTAAAAAGGAATTTTAAAGTTTAACCTATCTTCATTCATAGAAAAAATCCGAGCCCCGTAAAACAATAATAAACTATTCGTAAACGTAAAAATCAAGTTCCTAAAAATCACAAACATTACAAATTTGTCTCGAAAATTAATTGCATTTTGTTCGTGGAATTACTGTTCTTAAAAGAAATAATTGTGAATTAATCGAACGTTTTTACAGGGTGGTCGTAGGATAATAATAGGTACACCGTGGAATTGATTTAAAAAGGAATTTCAATTGTGTTAAGCATAAATGCTTGTCACAAATGTCGTTTCCTGCTTAATGAACTACGCTAAATTTTATGACTTGACTTGGACTCGAACCACCAACCTCCAGATCCGAAGTCCACCGCGCTAACCACTGAGATTGGTGAATCGATTTAGGTATTGTTATTAAGGAAAATTATAGTAAATTTTTGCAGTTTATCTGTAAATAAATGCCCTTGCCCAAGTTGGGTGAATATGGAGCCAAATAGGTATATTTAGGTATTGTTATTAAGGAAAATTATAGTAAATTTTTGCAGTTTATCTGTAAATAAATGCCCTTGCCCAAGTTGGGTGAATATGGGGCCAAATAGGTATTATTATTAGGGAAAGAAAATTAATTTATTGTTCGGGATTTAAATGGTATTCGGGGAAGGAGGGAATGGGTTGTTTGGAGAAAATGAACGTGTCTTCATAGGGAATATACGACAAAGATGACGACACTGCTGATATCGGTGTACTAGTAGGGTAAACGTGAGAGTGTTGCTCGTACGTGTAGGCAAAACCGAACGGCTGAAAAACAAGGCAAGAGATTCTCTTTATATTGCACAATAAATAATGTCCCGCCACAAACCCCCCAAAGTACTTACCAAATTTCTTTTTTCTTCTTTTTTTACAAATTGTTTATAAGTAAATCCTGACAGGGAAAAAAATATGTCGCACTACAAATATTGTCCCGCCACAAATCCCCCAAAGTACTAAAATTGCTTTTTTATACAAATCGTTTGTGAGTAAATTCTGGCAGGGGGAATAATTGAACCATTTCTTCAACATAAAAGAATAGGTTTTTTTTTATCTACTGATTTGGTAATGGGAAAATGTAACAAAGGTATTTTCGTTCTAAAAATACAGAGAGAAGGCAGACAGGATAGCAAACAAATCTTATCTGTTTATGATAATGTTTGCACCAGCACGCAACCTTCCTCGTTAACTAGGGCTTCACCATGATCAAGAGCAACTTTATAAGGGAAAAATCCTTGTGCTTGAAAAAATGTGCATGTGCGAAATTTAGTAGCATTGTGCTAATTGATAGTTAACCCAAGGAGTAAAAATTGAAAGTGCGAAAGATTTTTACGGCCTAGTAAAGGTTTTCATTCAATACCTACGATTCTTAGTCAGTTAGCATAAGAAGGGCCGAAGAAGGTGAAACCAACCAATTGGACATTTTTTTAAAAAAGGAATTTTGATTGTGTTAAGCATAAATGCTTGTCAAAATTCAAAAATGTCGTTCTCTGCTTAATATACAAGGCTAATTTTTACGACTTGACTTGGACTCGAACCACCAACCTCCAGATCCGAAGTCCACCTACCAGGTAAGCATAGAAGTGTCTCGGTAACATGATACCAGATATTTTCCATGTTATTTGCTTACCTATTGCTCACAACCTCAGATTGTCCTAGAATTATCTTCAGCTTGGACCAGTATTACATCATAACCTATCTCTGAACTTTTAGGATCAAGCAATTCTTTACTAAGAAAGGGTGACAACCAGACATGGTTTTACATCACACATTGTACACCTGTTACTAATTTAATTATTAATTACCTTATTAGAATATTTAGAAACCCATAGAAGCGTTGTAAACATTAGTTCCCAGTAGAACACTAAAGTTGAGAAATGTTAGGTGTGGTCAGTATCTGGATGGGTGATAATATGGCTTAAAATACGTGAATAATAAATGTTATTTAATTGCACAGGTAAAAACTTATTAACATAATAAGTCCGACTAGTTTCCATTTTTATATGGATTTTTTCTAACTTGAAAAATGAACGGATTGCAAAATTTGGAAGGGTCAATTCAAAAAGACCTTGGGTCCACGCCACAAATCCCCCAAAGTACTAAAATTGCTTTTTTATACAAATCGTTTGTGAGTAAATTCTGGCAGGGGGAATAATTGAACCATTTATTCAACATAAAAGAATAGTTTTTTTTTATCTACTGATTTGGTAATAGGAAACTGTAACAAAGGTATTTTCGTTCTAAAAATACAGAGAGAAGGCAGACAGGATAGCAAACAAATGTTATCTGTTTATGATAATGTTTGCACCAGCACGCAACCTTCCTCGTTAACTAGGGCTTCACCATGATCAAGAGCAACTTTATAAGGGAAAAATCCTAGTGCTTGAAAAAATGTGCATGTGCGAAATTTATAGCATTGTGCTAATTGATAGTTAACCCAAGGAGTAAAAATTGAAAGTGCGAAAGATTTTTGAAGGGCCGAAGAAGGTGAAACCAACCAATTGGACATTTTTTTTAAAGGAATTTTGATTGTGTTAAGCATAAATGCTTGTCAAAATTCAAAAATGTCGTTCCCTGCTTAATATACAAGGCTAATTTTAACGACTTTACTTGGACTCGAACCACCAACCTCCAGATCCGAAGTCCACAGCGCTAACCACTACATCACTGAGGTTGGTGCATTTATTTTATTTTGCAAGATTATCAAGCGTGCGGAGGCGCGTGAACGTCAAGAGTTCCAAGCAATGCGACGCCCGGCCTGGTTGGTGCATTTATTTTATTTTGCAAGATTATCAAGCGTGCGGAGGCGCGTGAACGTCAAGAGTTCCAAGCAATGCGACGCCCGGCCTATATTAACACGAAATGGAGTTTTGAGAGGAAGAAAAATGTTAGTTATCCATGCAACCGACACCAATATAAATACTTTCCTTCCTATAGGAAAAGGCAAGTAAAAATAGAAAAAGGAAGAAAAATGTTAGTTATCCATGCAACCGACACCAATATAAATACTTTCCTTCCTATAGGAAAAGGCAAGTAAAAATAGAAAAAGAATTCACATTAGACTTAAAATACGTGAATAATAAATGTTATTTAATTGCACAGGTAAAAACTTATTAACATAATAAGTCCGACTAGTTTCCATTTTTATATAGATTTTTTCTAACTTGAAAAATGAACGGATTGCAAAATTTGGAAGGGTCAATTCAAAAAGACCTTAGGTCCATTTTTGCATTACTGAAAAGTAGTAAAAGTTGACTTGGGTCTTCTTGAATTAATCTCCTCCACTTTCTGTAAAATAGAAAGTAAAAAATAAGTGCTCAGGTACCTAACTATATTTTTTACCTACTCCTTTGTCAGGACTAGAACGGGAAAAAGAACTCCATCTTTCAAAAAATAATTGGTCACATTAAAAATTAATATTTTTTAAGCAAAAGCTGGCTAAAAATTCACGAAACGAAAAAGCCGAATAGAATCGCCCCCAAACTTGAAAAATAACCCTTTTTCGGGCTATAAAGCGGAAAGGTTTATTCAGCCTTTTTCCTGGTGGGATTATATTCGTTCTCGGAACAGCTGGCCTTCTCCTATTATGTCTTCCTTCTCTCTTCGATTTTGGGAAGATAAGACCTTAGCATTTACAGTTCCCTCTGTCAAACTTCTTGAAAAAAATCAGACTTTTTTTCGTTTCGTGAATTCTTAGCCCTTTGTCGCACGGCGTGTACATTAACCCCATCAAGTCTTCCACCGAACCACAACCAAATAGAAGGCCACACAATACACATGCGCAGAGCACCCGTTAGTATGCGCATGCGCAGAAGACACCAGTGACAGTTCTTCGATGCGCATCGCTCGATCACCGGGAATAGCATGCGCATTTGAGCGATGAGAAGACTGTGAAGTTAGCCATGCGTCCAACTTCTGTGAAGCGAGCAAATTGTTTCGCGCATGCTCAGAGGACCCGTGTGAAGCGAGCCGCGAGTCTTTCGACTGTGAAGTTAGCGAGTTCGACCCATGTGAAGTTAGCGAGTTCGACCCGTGTGAAGCGGGCAAGCGAGCAAATTGTTTCGCGCATGCTCAGAGGACCCGTGTGAAGCGAGCCGCGAGTCTTTCGACTGTGAAGTTAGCGAGTTCGACCCGTGTGAAGCGGGTGAACTATTGCCTCGTTGTGAAGCGAGCCAGGCAAAGCTCGTGGTCGGGCTGGGTTTGTGCAGTGACCACGGGGGGCGCCAATGTTTGTCGTGCTGAAGGGGAGAACTTACTTTAGACGTGTGTAGAGTGACGTTGAGCAGGGTGGGATGTTGTTCTACAACCATGAAGTCGATCTCACGAGGAACGTAGCCGTCAGCGTATACCTGGAAAACAATCAAATCAAAATCAAATCGTGAATTTATTTGTGGTAAAGCAGAGCTTTTTCACAAGTGGATATCACATCAATACTAAGTGCCTCCTTTGAAATCAATTTCCATATTTCAATAATCTTTTTACACTAGTAATGCCACCAATGGTCGCTACTCGGTTAAAGTAGCTACTTATTGTCCTCACGAGGCTAGTTCTACGACCATGAAGTCGATCTCACGAGGAACGTAGCCGTCAGCGTATACCTGGAAAACAATCAAATCAAAATCAAATCGTGAATTCGTGATAAAGCAGAGCCTTTTCACAAGTGGGTATCACATCATTACTACTTAAGTGCTTCCTTTGCAATCAATTTCCACATTTCAATTACAAATTATTATTTTTTTTACACTGGTAATGCCGCCACTGGTCGCTACTCGATTAAAGTAGCTACTCATTGCCTTCACAAGGCCGAGTGCACCCCAAACTCCAAGCATAGAGCCGAAAAAACTTCGACCCCACCGGGAATCGAGCCCGGGACCTCCGGCGTGCAAGCCTAGTGTGATACCCACTGTATTCGGCGTGCAGGCCTAGTGTGATACCCACTGTATTCGGCGTGCAGGCCTAGTGTGATACCCACTGTATTATTTATCATTTTCACTTACTTCTAGCTTGTAAATACCCGGCAGCAGGATACGCCAGAATTCTCCATACTTGGTTGTCTGGAAGCCAACATCTCTTCCCTTGATTTTGAGTGAAGCTTTCTCTACCGGGTTACCCAGATCATCCGTGACAAATCCTTGTACACCTCGGTGAGCTTCCGCCAGGAATTTCACTAGAGACTGTAGAGTAGAAAAAGAAATTTCATAAAATTGTTTAAACTCGATTTTAAAGGCACATGACATTCAAAGCCGCGACCCTTTTAAAATAAATTTATTACAAAAATTAACTCGATTTTTTTTTCTTTTTTTTTTCAAGAGGTTCGATAGGGGGAACTGTAACTGCTAAGGTCTTATCGTCCCGAACTTGAAGTTAGGAGAAAGCCAGCCGTTCCGAGAACGAACCTTATCTGATCGAACGGCAGACGCGATACCCTCAAGACTATCAAGGTTGGCTTTTTGAGAATCAGAAGTATACCTACTGTTATTAGTAGATCAATAAACTGACTCAGAAAAGAGACTTTTATCAAGCCTTCTGGGGTAAAAAATCAAAGGATCATTAATTTAGAGCCCCCTTGATCCCAAAATTTTGGAGTCTGACATACAGTAAAATAGAAAAATTAAGCTCAAGGGGGGAGGGGCTGGGCCCCCTCATCCCCCTTAATACAGCCCTGGTTTTGTGTGCTTCCCTTCTCTCTTTCATGTTAAGTCTCTCTCCCAAATATCATTATATAGGATCAAGCAGTATGTAGCACCTACTTACTATATTGTTGTGAAAAAAACATGGCACTTTGGGGGGAATATTTGTACAACCTCACACACCTTAACTGATGATTTCTTTTCTTCTCTATTTGAAATTTGTTCAAGTAATCCTATAAGTTCATTTTCACCAAGCTTGTTCATAATTTGTCCTGTTTGAGCCATTTGACAGATCATATTTTCTATTTGTTGGGCCTTCTCTGGTTTACATAGCATTATCGTGTTGAGCCTTGCTCTGGCAGATTGGTCTAAAACTTGACTGAGAATAGAATTTTTCATATCCTTAATTTGTTCTTGTCTTTCTTGAGCAGCCTTTTGTTGTTCTCCAGAAGCTCCACCACCTCCCTGAAAATAGAATAGAAAGACTAGAAAATGAACTTCAAAACCATTTTATTGCGAAAACCTCATTTTAACATGCCTTTATTTAACTTTTGAGAACCTTGTAAAATCCTTGTTCGAAAAGTTCCTGTTAAATCTGTAAAAAAATCCTATTTAAAACCTAATAACTACAACTTTTTTCAACCTTAACGAACTCTGTACCTTATAACCTTTGATTCACCGTGCCTTTGTATTATAAATTGAGAGTTGTACATATGTATCTTACTGCCTCAGTGCTTCCTGATACGGATTTCAGTCCCAACTTTGGGGTAAGTAACAAACTTTAAGGTGTTGGATTTTTGTCCCTTAATCATACCTATGTAGTTGTTGTAAATAGAACCCTTGCTTGTAAAAACCTATCGTTCGCGTTCATGAAAAAACACCTTTTCGCAATACTTCAAAGCTCATTCTTTTACACCAATGCTGCCAGCCTAGTTAGCTTGGTTGGTAGGGCGTCTGCCTTGTAAGCGCTAGGCCGCGATTCGATTTCCGCCCGGGGCGGATTTTATCCTGAACGGAAAATGTTCGTTCTCGGAACGGCTGGCTTTTTCTTCTCCTGTCTTCTTTCTCTCTTCCATTTCGGGACGATAAGACCTTAGAAGTGACAGTTCCCTCTGTCAAACCTCTTGAAATAATAATAATAATATACATCCATGCCTAACCGGTAACGGAAGTTTCTTTTTTTTTCCAATTAGGCGCTTTAACACTCTTGTGTCGTTCGCGCCAACGGAAGTTTGGTTAGAAGTTACACGTCCTCCCTGGAGTTGAGCAACGCTGTGCACGGTTGATATCTGGACGGGTGACCTTAGCTTGTCCTTATCCACTAATTCCTCTTTTTTCTCTCCCCAGCGTCAGGACAACTTCTACCACCAGCAACAGCAGCGACCCCACTACTATCAACCTCTCCACTCTCATCACATGTCCTCTAAGCCCTCCACCTCTGCCCCTAGTGGAGGTATTTTCTCCTCCATCACCTCCGGATTCAACAACCTCGTCAGCAACTTCTTCGGATAGACCCGGGTTCGAATCCTGGAGTCGACGGAAAAATTTTGCACTCGGAATTTTTCCGCGTGCGAATATTTCAACGGGTTACTTTCTGGTGCTCTTGTGTTGAACCAGTACCTTGGGGTGTAGAATAGAATATACCCTGTTTATATTGCCGAAATGAGTCAGAAGAGTCCCTTTACTCCCGCAGTTAGAATAGAATATACCGTTTATACTGCCGAAATGAGACTGACAAGTCCCTTTACTCAAGCAGTCTTACCAGTCTAAACAAGGTCTTATGTATTTGGTACAGAATAAATTCACAAATTATAAATAAAAAAGCATCCCTACAGCTTGGTCTGTAGGGTGTACTGTGTCTTATCGCCCATCTGATGGGAAATATGCTATGACAGACTCATAAAGTCCCATCTAGATGTTTCATTGTTATGAAATAAATGAGGCACTAAAACACTTTGTTTTATTTATTTCTTCTAAGCACGGATCAATTTCGGTTAGAGTTATTTAATTTAAACACGTTACTTTAGTGGGTGCAACACCATTCCTAAATGGTATGATGCTATGATGTTGGAGTTACAGGATACAGTGAATTAATGTATGGGAAAATCATCGAACATTCTATGCTTGAAGCTTGTAGCTACAACATCAAACCAAATTTAAGCACCCTGAAAATCAAGTAATGTGGGAATTATTTTAAATAATTAAAAGTAATCTGTAAAGAGTATTAAAGTAATTTTTACAAGTATACATATTTATTGTATGTATAAGACATGATAATTTTTTTTTTTTTTTGGAATCCGTCCTTATTCTTTGCTATGCAATATGGTCTTCAAGATTCAAGTCACAAATTCCGGTTGATCATGTGTGTAATGTAAAATAGAATTACATTTTACCCCTCAAACCCCAATATTGCATGGGGATAGTGAAGGTCCTATCATGATTCTTTTTTTTTCCTTCCCCCACAGTAGTTCTATTTTATACAATTTTCATTTTATTTTTTGGGGGATATTCTCCTAATAAGCACCGGTGATTAAGTGTATTATTATTTATTTTATTTATTAAAATCCTGTGTAAATACAAAGCTCATAACTTTATTGTATATAAAATTCCCTCATTTGTGTTTCAATTTTATTTTCCTTAGGCAGTATTTTCACCAGTCTTCTACTTCAACAACTGGGACCCAGTTTAAAACATTAGTTGACTGTGTACAATTTTCTTCATAAGTCCAAGGTATAAAAAAATGTCATTTGATTAGTACAGTCTATTATTTTGTACAAGTTCTTCAGAAATCCTGTGTAAATACAAAGCTCATAACTTTATTGTATATAAAATTCCCTCATTTGTGTTTCAATTTTATTTTCCTTAGGCGGTGAAAAACCAGTTTTCTACTTCAGCAACTGGGACCCAGTTTAAAACATTGGTTGACTGTGTACAATGTTCTTCATAAGTCCAAGGTATAAAAAAATGTCATTATTTGATTAGTACAGTCTATTATTTTGTACAAGTTCTTCAACAATTCTCATTCAGTCATCAGTAGATTATTTCAAATCAGAAGTCCTCATCATCATCTGAATCCAGAGCTGCTCTCCGCCTGTCAAACTGTAATGAGAATCAGAAGTATACCTACTGTTATTAGTAGATCAATAAACTGACTCAGAAAAGAGACTTTTATCAAGCCTTCTGGGGTAAAAAAATCAAAGGATAATTAATTTAGAGCCCCCTTGACCAAATTTATTTCTTCAATTTCAGGACAGGATTGGTCTGAAAAGTCTGTACGAAAGCAAAAGGTTGGACTTCTTGTCTTCACCCGGGGACCATTTGATATTTACCAAGGACTGGTTTATCAAGAACATCATCCAGAAATACCTAACGTAAGAACCCCCTTGACCCCAAAATTTTGGAGTCTGACATACAGTAAAATAGAAAAATTAAGCTCAAGGGGGGAGGGGCTGGGCCCCCTCATCCCCCTTAATACAGCCCTGGTTTTGTGTGCTTCCCTTCTCTCTTTCATGTTAAGTCTCTCTCCCAAATATCATTATATAGGATCAAGCAGTATGTAGCACCTACTTACTATATTGTTGTGAAAAAAACATGGCACTTTGGGGGGAATATTTGTACAACCTCACAAGTCTCTCTCCCAAATATCATTATATAGGATCAAGCAGTATGTAGCACCTACTTACTATATTGTTGTGAAAAAAACATGGCACTTTGGAGCGAATATTTGTACAACCTCACTCACCTTAACTGATGATTTCTTTTCTTCTCTATTTGAAATTTGTTCAAGTAATCCTATAAGTTCATTTTCACCAAGCTTGTTCATAATTTGTCCTGTTTGAGCCATTTGACAGATCATATTTTCTATTTGTTGGGCCTTCTCTGGTTTACATAGCATTATCGTGTTGAGCCTTGCTCTGGCAGATTGGTCTAAAACTTGACTGAGAATAGAATTTTTCATATCCTTAATTTGTTCTTGTCTTTCTTGAGCAGCCTTTTGTTGTTCTCCAGAAGCTCCACCACCTCCCTGAAAATAGAATAGAAAGAATTTAGAAAATGAACTTCAAAACCATTTTATTGTCAAAAAGAGAGAATAATAATAAATATTTTGAGGATAAAATTCCATACCTCAGCTTGGATTGAACCCATGCCCTCCTGTTTGCCAGGTGAGTGTCTTGACCACTACACCACCAAGGAAGAGATAAGTCTATCTATAGTAAAAATCAATAGCTTGTAAAATAAGTAAAAAAAAAAAAAAAATTGACTAGGTGATTGACCTGAGATATTGAATGTTATCTTTCCATTCAGATGTTAGCATTGGTCCCATATTATCACCCATCCAGATACTCACCACACCTAACATTTCTCAACTTTAGAGTTCTACTGGGAACTAATGTTTACAACGCTTCTATGGGTTTCTAAATATTCTAATAAGGTACCTAATTAATAATTAAATTAGTAACAGGTGTACTTATGTGTGATGTAAAACCATGTCTGGTTGTCACCCTTTCTTAGTAAAGAATTGCTTGATCCTAAAAGTTCAGAGATAGGTTATGATGTAATATTGGTCCAAGCTGAAGATAATTCTAGGGCAATCTGAGGTTGTGAGCAATAGGTAAGCAAATAACATGGAAAATATCTGGTATCATGTTACCGAGACACTTCTATGCTTACCTGGTACTGTGATTGGATTTGAGCCATTCTCTTAGCCCTGATAGCTTCTAGATCGGAGTCTCCCATGTTTCTGTGAAGTAAGTACTAGGATGAACTGTGCAGAAGGGTAAAACACCAGAAAATAATTAAAAGGTCTAGGAAAATTGGAATTTCCTCAAATTTTCTTGAAGTTTTTCCTAGCACATAGCACAGATTTTCAAAAATCAAAAATGATTCATTTGTTTACCAAGGAGAAACTAGCAAAAGTGGGGCATACCTTCCCCTATCGTGATTTTTGTTAAATGCCGCCGTGAAATTTCAAAGCTATGCATATGCAATTTGCGTTACAGATAAACTGGAAAGTGTTAAGTGTAGAAGAAAAATCATGAATCATGTTTTATTTTTCCTTAGAAACACCATTAATTAATTAATCTAAAAAAAAACTCGAAGAGAAGGAGTATCAAACCTTAGGTATCTGTACACACACACACCTCCATTATCTTTGCTCTCTCTCTCTCTCCACCTCCCATATTGCTGGTATAGTGTTTTAGTACTCAACTCTATGTCTGACATACATACGTACCTATATCATATTAGTATTAGTTTTATTATTTTATTTTAAGTTATATAGGTTTTATTATATTTTTTCCCGTTAAATTGTGAACATGCTAAATTGTATCAAATACACAATAAAATATTGATTGATTGATCTGTTGAGTGTTGAGGATATAATCCACCCCGTCCACGGGCGGGAATCAAACCTGCGACGCGAAGTAACTCTTACAAGGCAGGCGCGCTACCTTTCAAGCTAACTGGGCTACCAAAACCTCAACATTAGCTTTGGGTTGATTTTTTTTACTTTTTATTACCCTTACGTATAGGGAACCTATACAAGGTAATGAGAAAGTATTGCAATCGGTCCAATTTTTTTTTTTACTTTGTATTATCTACTAAAGAATTGCTGAGCTGTACCTATTAGCAATGGGAAAGTATTGCAGTCGGTCCAAATTTATTTCTTCAATTTCAGGACAGGATTGGTCTGAAAAGTCTGTACGAAAGCAAAAGGTTGGACTTCTTGTCTTCACCCGGGGATCATTTGATATTCACCAAGGACTGGTTTATCAAGAACATCATCCAGAAATACCTAACGTAAGAAAAACCTGTGATAGGGCCTATTGTGCCTTTGGGGGCCCTGTAGGAGCCCTTTTCTGAGTAAGTTCTACAGTTAACTGAACTACCTTGTATTATTTTAGGAAACGTAAGAAAAACCTGTGATAGGGCCTATTGTGCCTTTGGGGGCCCTGTAGGAGCCCTTTTCTGAGTAAGTTCTACAGTTAACTGAATACCTTGTATTATTTTAAGTATCGATCTGCTGACATCTATTTAGGACTTCATTTCTCAATATCTACTTTTTTTTAACGAAGTATTCTTTGTATTCGTACGTTGTACCTGCATATGTGATAGTGGTGTACTGGTTGTTCTCATTTCGACTGAAATTTTCTAAATTTTTTGTTCTGTTTATTTGATATTTTTTTAATTTTTTGCTACCAACAAGATCAAAAGCTGTTGTCACCATTACATATCTTCTTGCCATTATCCGAGCAAGTACATCAGAGGTTGAAGTTGAAGAAGAAAAGAGTTGGCTACCTACCTATTCAGAATGAAGATTTTGGTGTTGATGGGTATTTTATAATATTTTTTTTATTATTATTATTTTTATATTTTATCATTTTGTACTCGTATGTATACTTT
The DNA here is from genome assembly GCF_000475195.1 of Diaphorina citri. Taxonomy (NCBI): domain Eukaryota; kingdom Metazoa; phylum Arthropoda; class Insecta; order Hemiptera; family Psyllidae; genus Diaphorina; species Diaphorina citri. Next base: position 99,723 of record NW_007377609.1, on the reverse strand, counting down.
TTAGCTTTTTACAACCATATGTTGTATGTAGGACGTAGGTAATTATTGCTAACATTTGGATAATTCCGCGCCAGACAGTAAATTGTTAACAATGTGTTCTTACTTTCGCCACTCGCGCTCAGACATACCTAGGGTCTGAGCGTGAGTGGCTGACATTATTCAGACCGCTGCTCAAAGGCAGGACAGGGTAATACTCAGCGTATACTGCAAAAAAGAAAGATTTTTTTTTCAAAGAGGTGTGACAGAGGGAACTGTAACTGCTAAGGTCTCATCGTCTTGAAATGGAAGAGAGAAGGAAGACAGGATAGGAGGAAGCCAGCCGTTCCGAGAACGAACATTATCAGACATACCTGGGGTCTGGGCGCGAGTGGCTGACATTTTTCAGACCGCTGCTCTGAGGCAGGACAAGGTAATACTCAGCGTATACTGCAAAAAAGAAAGTTTTTTTTTTTCAAAGAGGTTTGACAGAGGGAACTGTAACTGCTAAGGTCTTATCGTCTTGAAATGGAAGAGAGAAGGAAGACAGAATAGGAGGAAGCCAGTCGTTCCGAGAACGAACATCAGGATAAAATCCGCTCCGGGTGGGAATTGAACCCTCAGCCTAGCGCTTACAAGACAGACGCGCTACCAACTAACGAGGCTGGCGTACCTAGAAAGAAGTAGTAAAGAAAACAACAAGAGGCATAAGATTTTATTCATGAAAAGGACATCTATATTTTTTCTCTTTCTAATAAAGGTCTTTGAAAATTTGAGATTTATAGAAAAAGGTAGGTACACAAAAATATAAAATTAAAGTCTTTTCATCTTTGAATAGAAATGCCCCAGGACCTTTGGGTTCGGAGAATAATGTTTCGAAGATCGAAAAAATTGGACATGCAATTACGTATTTTTATCTATTTTTAAAAATAGGTATGTAAAAAAAATATTGATAAATAAATAATCAAAAGAAAATGAAATCTGGAAAAAAATTGCGAGAGGTTTTTTTAAGCTTCCTAGACTTCCCCTATCGTGATTTTTGTTAAATGCCGCCGTGAAATTTCAAAGCTATGCATATGCAATTTGCGTTACAGATAAACTGGAAAGTGTAGAAGAAAAATCATGAATCATGTTTTTATTTTTCCTTAGAAACACCATTAATTAATTTGAAGTTTGAAGTCAGTTGAGTTGTGTTCCTAATGTATTTTACTGGGAAATCAGTTCAAGAGAGGTAAAGATTGCTATGTCACTTCCATAGATTAGACCCTGATTTCAACAAACAGCAAATTTTTTTCTACCAACAAGATCAAAAGCTGTTGTCACCATTACATATCTTCTTGCCATTATCCGAGCAAGTACATCAGAGGTTGAAGAAGAAAAGAGTTGGCTACCTACCTATTCAGAATGAAGATTTTGGTGTTGATGGGTGTACTGTCCCATCTTCTAGTTGCTGTGTTAGCAGATTCCCCAAAGTACAAACCCATTGTAATGTGGCATGGAATGGGTAAGTGATTGAAATTGATTTAAAATTGTGCATTATTTCTCAAGAAATCCCCAGAAGTAACATATGGCTGGAACATGATATTGATGTAGACCCCAATCTAATGCCAACCACTCACACTTGGACCTAGGTCTGTCAGACAGCAAAAATGTAACCGTCAGACTATGACAGACCTTGGTTGAAAGATTTTCCCACCACACACTTTCCAATGGTCTGAGCATGAGTGGCTCTGACATGTAAGGGTTTCCTAGTGTTTTTTTTCTACTTTAAGAAAGAAAAAATATATATATAAAAAAAAAAATAATAACTTTTATGAACAAGCTAATTCCTTTCTCCCCGTCTTGTATTTCAGGTGACAGTTGCTGTAATCCATTCAGTTTGGGACATTTCAGCAAATTCCTGGAGGAACAAATGCCCACCGTCTACATTAAATCCTTGAGAATAGGAAATAATTCTATTGAGGTAAGATCCTTTGTAAAAGAGAAGAAAAATGGCTAGCCTTTATTTTTTTATCTGGACTGTAAAAAAATAATAGGAGGTTGAAAAGTAAGATCCTTTGTAAAAGAGAAGAAAAATGGCTAGCCTTTATTTTTTTATCTGGACTGTAAAAAAATAATAGGAGGTTGAAAAAAAATGGTTTAAGAGACTTTTCAGTACCTACCTACTATTCAGCAGGATAAACAAGATTCTATCCTATTCCCACAGGACATAGAGAATGGATTCTTCATGAATATTAATGATCAAGTGACCCTAGCATGCAAGTTGATAGGTGAGGATCCTGAACTCAAAATGGGATACAATGCTCTTGGCGTCTCTCAAGGGGGACTATTCTTGTAAGTAGGTACATTGCCAACTTTGATACTTGTTCAGAAGTCATATCAATGGAAAATTGCTACAAAAAGGAGCTGTCACAAATGAGCAGTGACCAGTGTTATTAGTTATTATAGGGTTAGATTGAACACACAAAAAAGAGCTTTCACAATCTGAGCTGTGACCAGTGTTATTCTAGGGTTAGGCTAGACACAATAAAGAGCTTTCTTTTTCATTGTTGTGGCTTCTGAATTTTCACAATCTGAGCTGTGACCAGTGTTATTCTAGGGTTAGGCTAGACACAATAAAGAGCTTTCTTTTTCATTGTTGTGGCTTCTGAATAATTACCCCAACTTTAATTAGAGCTTGGAGTATCTACAATTCTACATCCTACTTATGACCTTCTCTGGAAAGTTTGGACATCTTGAATTAAATCCAAGTTCTGAGAAATTTGAACTATTGAAAAAAAAAACATTGTCTTCAAATAAAACATTTTCTTTTTTTAGGCGGGCAGTGGCGCAGCGCTGTCCTTCTCCCCCTATGTTAAATCTGATATCACTAGGAGGCCCCCAGCAGGGTGTGTATGGTCTCCCCCACTGTTTATACCCAACTCATGAGATCTGTGACTATTTGCGACGAGTGCTCAATGTTGGAGCTTATTGGAGGTATGTAGAACAGGATAAATTCACCTTGTTATTGCTGTTTGAAAAGCCTGAGTTTTTTCTAGGTTTGATAGAGGGAAACGTCTGCCTGAGGGACTATAAACAGAGAGTATATCACCGTCTATCCAGGGGACTATAAACAGAGAGTAGACTAGTCCAAAATTCCTTACGCTATATCAATAGCAAAGGTTGAGTGCGAAAGACATCCACTCTTAAAATTTGTAGCAAAAACCAAATGTCAGCACAAAGCAATCACCTTAGTTTGGGCTGATTGAGAGGCTGACGAAAAACGCCCACCCCGTCTATACACGGGAAAAGGTGAAGAAGAAGATAGAGGGTACTGTAATAACGCAGCTCTTCTTGTCCTGAAATCGAATATTGAAAGACAGCCATTCCAAGAATGAACCTTATCTGTATAGGATAAAGTTCGCTCCGAGCGGGAATTGAACCCTCGACCAAAGGTTTAACCTTCAAGCTAACAAGGCTGAATGTATATCACTTTGTTTGATAAAGATTTAATGTCATTGTATTACTGTTAACGTTTTTAGTGACGGGGTTTAAAAAAAAAAAGATGAGTGTTCCACCACCGTTTTTATTTCGCAGCAATGAAACAACTGCTACATTAGACGCATGTGGTCTGTGTCGTAGCATGCCCATCCTGTAGTATGCCTCTCATCATTTTCCTTTTGGTTTCAGTTGGATTCAGGCTCGGTTTGTGACCAGGGTTTTACCTTCCATTCGGCTACTAGGCTGGCCCTTAATTATTTCCATTTTCCTTTTGGTTTCAGTTGGATTCAGGCTCGGTTTGTACAGGCAGAGTACTGGCATGATCCTATGAATGAGGCATCCTATCAGACTGGTAGTATGTTCCTAGCTGATATTAATAATGAGCTACAAATCAACACCAACTACAGGTAATTGGTTTGTTTATACTGCTAGCTTGGAACTAAAAAGTCCCTTGCCTAATTAGCTTGGAGGGTAGCGCGTCTGCCTTGTAAGCGCTAGGTTCCGGGTTCGATTCCCGCCCGGGGCGGATTTTATCGTACACGGATAAGGTTCGTTCTCGGAACGTCTGGCTTTCTCCTGTCCTGTTTTTTCTTCTCTCTTCGATTTCGCGACGATAAGTCCTCGGTAGTTCCAATTCCCTCTATTATTGTAGTTTATTCTAACAAGTCATCTTCTTTTTTGATCGTGATTCTATGTTTCAGTGATAATTTGAATCGACTACGGAAATTGGTTCTAGTGAAGTTTACTGAGGACACTATGGTTCAACCCAAAGACTCCGAATGGTTTGGTTTCTATGCCCCAGGGCAAGCCAGTACAGTTCTGCCCTTGCAAAAGACCAAGCTCTATATTGAGGTAAGAACATCTAATTTCTTTGCTGAGATTTTTTTTAAACTACCTATTACCGTAGTTTATTCTACCTATTACCTATGTTACCTTTTATCTTGCCCCAGGGCAAGCCAGTACAGTTCTGCCCTTGCAAAAGACCAAGCTCTATATTGAGGTAAGAACATCTAATTTCTTTGCTGAGATTATTTTAAAACTACCTATTACCGTAGTTTATTCTACCTATTACCTATGTTACCTTTTATCTAAAAAAAAAAACTCGAAGAGAAGGAGTATCAAACCTTAGGTATCTGTACACACACACACCTCCATTATCTTTGCTCTCTCTCTCTCCATATTGCTGGTATAGTGTTTTAGTACTCAACTCTATGTCTGACATACATACGTACCTATATCATATTAGTATTAGTTTTATTATTTTATTTTAAGTTATATAGGTTTTATTATATTTTTTCCCCTTAAATTGTGAACATGCTAAATTGTATCAAATACACAATAAAATATTGATTGATTGATCTGTTGAGGATAAAATCCACCCCGTCCACGGGCGGGAATCAAACCTGCGACGCGAAGTAACTCTTACAAGGCAGGCGCGCTACCTTTCAAGCTAACTGGGCTACCAAAACCTCAACTTTAGCTTTAGGTTGATTTCTTTTTTTTACTTTCTATTACTAAAGAATAGCTAAGCTAGATACCTATTAGTAATGAGAGAGTATTGCAGTTAGTAAATAAAGAAGTACATAAGAAGTTGGCCATTTGTACACAAGAATGAGAAGTTATATATAAATATTTACTTTATGTAATAGGTAAACATAGGCAGTCCTGAGTCTCAGGAAGTAGGTCAGGTTGAGAGTGACTCCGCGGATAGCTGGTATTAGGTACCTGAACATTAAGATATTATAGATAATATGTATATTATAGGTATCTAAACGTTAAGATATCGTGAAGCGTGGTAGATACTTAACTTGGTTTCAATACCGGTCCAAATGGCGTAGACTTAAGTACCTGAGTGTAGTACTTATGCTTAAATACATATAAAACCGTCGAGAAAAAAACTTTGGGAATTTTTTCCTGAAAACATTACTTTTTGAACTCATCTTATTGGACTATTAGAACTTAAGAAGGTACAACCAAACCAAATAGAGAACTAGACACAAAACCATCAAATAGACAATGGCATAAGTACCTACCTACCTTGTAAGAATTAAGTACCAATACTTGAGTCTGATGCATTCGAGAATGTTGCAATAGACCTTCACCGCGTACCGCGTGTGTGTTAACTTAGATGAAAGTAGATGGTTTAACCTTGACCCCCGAATTATACAACTGCCCCTAACAACTATTATACAACAGCCCCTCATAGGTAACTGATGGGTATAGTACCTAATACTTGCATTACCTACATTACCTACATACCTATGTTACCACAATATCATCCGATTGTTCTCAATAATCTTTTATTATTTAGGTATTTATTTTTCTTAAAAAAAAAAAAAAAAAAATCAATAAGTATCTACCTATGTAATATGTATGTATCGCTGAAAGGTCTAACTGCTAAGGTTTATGGTGGCGAAGGTTTTACCCTCCATTCGTCGACAAGCTACCTGTCTACTCACAACAACCTCACCCAGCCTGAGTGGGGCAGGAAAAGCCAACACGTGATTGCCCAGATGGCCACCCATCCGGATAGTAACCACGCGCAATATTACTTAACTTCAGTGATCCATTGAGAACTGATTCATTCAACGTGCTGTCTCCGCTGACAATGATCTTTCATTTAGGTTATCCAGCCTAGTTAGTTTGGTTGGTAGCGCGTCTGCCTTGTAAGCGCTAGGCCGCCGGTTCGATTCCCGCCCGGGCGGATTTTATCCTGTACAGATATGGTTCGTTCTCAGAACGGCTGGCTTTCTCCTGACTTTCTTCTATCTTCGATTTTGGGACGATAAGACCTTAGCAGTTATACAGTTCCCTCTGTCAAACCTCTTCAAGGAGAAGAGGAAGAAGAAGAAAAAGAAAAACTTTCACGCGTGAGTTACCTCATTGTTTTCGGCCTCGATCCCGCGACCCTCGCATTGCAAGACGATCATTAGCCACCGCAGTGTGATTCCTCAGCAGGTATGAATGAGATAGATACCTAGACAATGTACATAATTATGATATGAACTTGACCCAGAACTCCGCCTGAGACTGTTCAGTCCTAGATGATAGCACAGAAAAGAGTCCAACTTGAAATCTTCTAGACTAATCTAGACCTACACTCGTATTTATGAACAAGAATGATCGTTCTTAGATCAGTCTCAAGTCAAAATTGGCCAATCAAATGCCTTGAGACTATGCTTAGCACGAACTTAAGAGCCAGCATTTTGTTCATAAATATGGGTGCTAGACTCTGAAAAATAAGTTTTTCCCCCTTTTTATTTTCGAAGAGTTTTGATAGTTGGAACTCTCTGAGCTAAGGTCTTCTTCTTCTTTTACTCCGTCTTTTCCCGCTCAAGCATCAGGGTCGACGTTTTTAGTCAGTCTCTTCCAAGTCCAAGTCGCTCGTCTTGTGCCTCTGCTGCTGTCACACCCTTCTCTCGCATATCCTCAATGACACAATTTCTCCACGTTTTCTTTGGTCTTCCCATCCCACGGCTCTGGATCCACTCACTTCCAAGTTCCTCACTCTCTTTCCGATGTAGTCCTCCTCTGCTAAGATCTTATCATTCCGAAATCAGATAGAATAAGGAGGATTAGGATATGAGAAAGCCAGTCGTCCTATGGACGAACCTATTTAGAATAAAGTTCGCTCTGGGTGGGAGTCGAAATCGCAAACCAGCGCTTAGAAGGCAGATGCACGACCCTTTAAGCTAACTAGGCTGCTTATAACAAGGGTACAATGTTCTATGCAGAAATCCAAGCCACTGATGGGTACAATGCAGTCTCAGGTTCCCCCTCAGTCCGACACTGACTATGATGTAACACTTCTTCGAATCCTAAAGAAGTTTCAGATCAGATGTTCAAGTCATGAGTTGAGCTTAATCTCAATAGTACTTAAACTCGTATCCATATCTACTTAATATACTTATTATACTTAATATGTACTTAATATACTTAATATATACTTATTATACTTAATAATGCATGTACGAGTATGTATATCTCGAAGTACATATGTGTATATACCGGGTGTTCAACCTAAAAGTGAAAGAAAAATTTGTGGTTGGGTGAAAGAGCTCCTTCAGGAGAACCCTGCCACTTGAAAGAAAGCCGTTAAAAATATAATAAAAGAAAGTGCCCCATAAGAAATTAACCCATAAAATAAGTTTTTTATCCCTTAAAAGTTCCCAGTAGGTAATATAGGTAGGTACCTACTTTTCGGTTTTCGGGCCCACTATCCCACTAACCATTTTCTTTTATGGAACTTTTGACGAGGAATCGATTATTGGTGTAACTTTCCAGTTTGTCCGACTTACAGTTAAGGAGTTACAGGTTCTTGGGAACTTTTATGGGGCAAACAACTGATTTGACGGCTCAATTTGTCTATGGGGCGGTCTCTTCTTGATCCCTTGTGTGCCGCGTCCATTTTCTTTAGGACTATTGCACTGAAATATGGGACACTTTTAGGTTTCTAGATGGAACACCCTGTACGTATCTCAATGAAAAGAGATGGCTGGTTCTCTTGGACCGAATTCTCTTAAGAGCAGCCTCTCATCTCATCTCTTTCTCTTGGGATTTCTCTTTATAAGGGCAAGGTCAGGCAAGATATAGATATATTAGTATTTATTTATGTGCTTGTGATTATTTCGTAATAGTACAATATGATTTGTAGTACCAATCTACCTATCTATTACCTGTTTTCTTCTTCTTCTTCTTCTTCTTCTTCTTCTTCTTCTTCTTCTTCTTCTTCTTCTTCTTCTTCTTCTTCAACACGTTGGATGCCAAGGATACTTGTGTGATGTTTTGTTGCTTACCCAGGGCCAAGGGTGTCCGGCTGCCTTTAATGGGAAGTATTGTGTCTCTTCTCGTCCATCTGATGAATGATATACGGGATCTCTCTCTCTCTCTTTGTTAATGGGTTGACTTTGCGCCCAGTTTACATGCGTTGACTTTACCACTCAGGTCTATGAGTAAGCTCTCCACTCCACTTTAGTTTTAGCCTAAGCGGTGTTGATGTAGGTATTGAAGACGTAGCACTAGCAGTTGGTTGATGGTAATGGTAATTGTGAATTTGTCACAACAATGATGTAATGGCCTGGATATAGGTACCTATATCACGCCTGTGAGAGGTATACTGCACTCGTATACAGGGTGTTTCATTAGATTTCAGTACATTGTACACTCACATACACAATTAAGATAAGTTTAATAACGTGACTGTATGACAGTAGGTCTGTGTATAGGTAATCTGCTAAGGTAGGCTTGCCAAACGTCCCGAATTGGCCGGGACAGTCCCGAATTTCAGGGGGTGTCCCGGCGTCCCGTTCAGTTTTTCATTTTGGGGCGTTTTGTCCCGAATTTCCGTTTTTGTCCCAGAAAAAATTCGGGACGCGTTTTTTAACTTTAAAATTAGGTACCTACCTCTATAAATCAGAATTTGTTCTTAACTTGTTTAAATGTGTCATGCTTTCATCAGTTTGCTCTTCCACTTTGCTAAACCTTTAAACGCAAAAATGAGCTGGTCCCTTGGATTCTCGTTTATCCAGGTTCGACTGTATTTTGTATCTGTTTTTAATAATAGGTATGTTACCTATCACCTAATCTACCTATGTACATATCGTACCTATGTGATTTCGCGATTATGTTCGCGGATTTCGCGATAATGTTCGCGGATTTGGCGATTATGTTCGCGGACTTGGGAACTGACAAAGATGATTTAGGTGCGCCCGGATGTATCGACAAGACTTATCTTGTTCGAGGACAAAGGACTTCGCGATTATGCTCTCGCGGATTTCGTGATCTGCATTACTGTTCGCGGATTTGCGATTATGTTCGCGGATTTCGCGATTATGTTCGCGGATTTCGCGATTATGTTTCGCGGATTTCTTGCGATTGATGTTCGCGGATTTTCGCGATATGTTCCGCGGATTTCGCGATTATGTTTCGCGGATTTCGGGATTACGTTCGCAGGATTTCCGCGATTTTATGTTGGCGGATTTGGCGATTTTGTTCGCGGATTTGGCGATTATGTTCGCGGATTTCGCGATTATGTTCGCGGAGTTTCGCGATTATGTTCGCGGATTGCGCGATTATGTTCGCGGATTTCGCGATTATTTTCGCGGATTTCGCGATTATTTTCGCGGATTTGGCGATTTTGTTCGCGGATTTTGCGATTATGTTCGCGGATTTGGCAATTATGTTCGCGGATTCGCGTCCCGAATCGACATTTTGGATATTTGGCAAGCCTATGCTAAGGTATTTACTGACGATGTTCTTGTTTTCTTTCTGAATTCGGCGACAAGGTACTAGCTTACTCACAAAGCCTGAATTGGCTGGAAAAAACACGCGACTGCCCAGTCACCCATTCGGATACCAACCATCCTAAATATTGCTTAACCCATTCGATTACGAATCAACGTTGATCTTCACTGATCTCTTGGGAACTGGCGCATTCAACATGCCATCACTGCTGGCTCTACTAAAAATTGTATGAACGCCTAGTATCTTGTTAGTTATGCAATGTGCTACATGTTAATGATAATTTTTACTTTTTAGCCCGTCCTTTTATTATTACGATAGTAATTAAAAAAGGTATAGTGGACGGGCTATTGTATTCGCTTCGGTGTCGTCTGTCTGTCCCCATAGAAGGACTTATCCAAACCTGGTCGACCTATATCAAATTAAACGTCTTTTTACCAGGAACACGTTAAATACATAGTTTACATAAAACATAACATGGTTAACGTATAGTCAAGAGCTAAAATTTCAGGAGAATTTCCATTTTCATTCCTTTAGACCCGTTGTACATTAGAAGCGTAGACAAGCAACTTTTTGTAGTGCGTAGTCTCTGATCTTGAAATTTGTCGCGACGACCTATGAACTCAAAGCGAGAAAGTTTTAGATAACACTTCAGTCGTTATTTTGAGACTTTGTCGCGACGACCTATGAACTCAAAGCGAGAAAGTTTTAGATAACACTTCAGTCGATCATTTAAGACCGGTTTTAGCGTTACCTATGTTAAGCTACGCCGAGCAAGGCCAATAAATGGATGGGTGACTTAAACCTTATATTGGGAATAAAGGGAGAACGGGCTCTAGTCTTGATTTTAAATCATTACATGAAAGTAAAATCGAAAAATCAAATCAAGAGCAATAATAAACTGAATATTAAACAAATTGGGTAGCTACATAATAGGTACTGATTTTCTTTATTCACGATCGAATAAACTACGGGCTAAAAAATTCCCGGAGGGACGGTCCCAGCTTGTTTCCCTCTCCTGTATTTTGTCAGTCCCATATTTTCGTCTCTCGCTCTGTCTTCTATTCTACCTAGGGACCTACCTACCTAATTTTTCATCATTATCTGTTCCAATCTAATATTATTGTTTCCATCTTATTTTTGTTTCAGCGGAATACATTCACCCCTGTACCAAAGCTAGTCCGAAAATCAACGACTGTATCAAACAAACATTCAACCACCTGCGGAAATATCTCATTCAGGGTAAGTACAGTTCTTCTTTTTAGGTACCTACCTACCTGTTTAGAGTGTTTAGTGAGGTGCTGCTTTATTCTTGTGAAACTCTTCAAATCAATACCTACTATAATACCTACATGTATTTCTGCCAATTGTAAATTCACGTTTCATCAAAATCGGATTCAGGATAAAATCCGCCCCGGGCGGGAATCGAACCCGCGGCCTAGCGCTTACAAGGCAGACACGCCACCAACCAAGCTAACTAGGCTGGGGATGAACTGTTTAAGATTTATCATGGAACAAACAGAGAGACATTTTTCGTCAGCCTCTCAAACAGTCCTAGGGTGATTGCTTTGGGCTCACATTTTGTTTTGGCTACGGACATTTTACGAGTGGATGCCTTTCGTCCTCAACCTATGCTATTTCTTCAGCAAGGGAAATTCAGGCTGGTATCCTCCCTGTTTAAAGTTTCTCAGCGCTAGAGACGACCAGAAAGTAACCCGTTTTCATTTTCACATCCGGCATACGAGTTGGATTTTTTTTTTTAAGATGAGTCTTTCACCGCCGTATTTATTTCGTAGCAATGAAACAATTGCTACATTAGACGCATGTGGTCTGTGTCGTAGCATGCCCATCCCGTAGTATGTCCCTTATCAGATGGGCGATAAGAGACACAATTCTTTCCCTTTAGGTGCTGGGTCACCAAAAGAACACCAGAAAGTAACCCGTTATAATTTTCACATCCGGCATACGAGTGTAAATTTTATGTCGACTCTGGGAATTGAACCCGGGACTAACATTCGTTATTTTGGTTGCAGGTATTGATGAGATAGCCGTACCATCGATAGAACCTCTGATAATTCCTGCCATGAAAATGGAGAATGGTCACGGGGCTGTTAGAGTAAGAGCTATCTTCAGTAACCTGACTATCCATGGAGCCAGCAACTATACTGTACTCAATGTCAAGTAAGAAATGATTTTATTTTTTAAGAGGTTTGATAGAGGGAACTGTAACTACTAAGGTGTTATCGTCCCGAAATCGAAGAGAGAAGGAAGACAGGATAGAAGAAAGCGAGCCATTCCGAGAACGAACATTATCTGTTCAGGATAAAATCCGCCCCGGGGCGGAAATCGACTTCGCGAGTTAGCGCTTACAAGGCAGGCGCAATTTGTTTTTATTTATTTTTATTAATTTCAGGAGTATTTATTTATTTTATTTATTTATTTCAGGAGTGACCTCAACAAGTACCGTATTGACCTAGCTCTTCATCTCCCTCATATTGAGGTCACGGGCAACTATGACGTCAATGGTAATGTGCTTCTGTTCCCAGTCAGGAGTAGGGGTGACTTCTGGGCAGCTTTCGGTAAGTTGTATTGTATTGGTGTTAAAACAATAGGTTGTAAAGACCAATGTCAACCACTTTAATACCAGCTGAGAATGTTGGCAAGAAGTAAGAAAAAGGTATTTTTTCTATTTAGAAATAAGTAGGTACGAATACGAATCGACCACAATCTTGAGATGTTAGACTGAAAATCGTTACCTGCCTAATCGGTTCGTTTAAAAATACACAGTCGTGTTAACAGCTAGATCAGATAGTTAGAAAGACCTTTTTTTTTCTTCGAAATGGGGCAATTCTTTTTTTCTTCCTTTGGAATTGTCAGTATGTCAGTCTACAACTTGGAGCGTGGCTTTCTACGAGTATGTAGTCTTCTCACCAAATTGACGATTTTTAGCACATGTCCTCTTGAAGTTACATGCTGGTATTTAGTGTGACTTTGATGATACTACCATGTTTTGAAGTCGATGGGCGATGGGGATACTGCATGTGGAAGAGACTGGTGGACGTGCTACGACAAGGACACAGAAGGGAAAGGGCATGTTGTTGGCTTTCTACGAGTATGTAGTCTTCTCACCAAATTGACGATTTTTAGCACATGTCCTCTTGAAGTTACATGCTGGTATTTAGTGTGAATTTGATGATACTACCATGTTTTGAAGTCGATGGGCGATGGGGATACTGTGGAAGAGACACATGTGGTGGACGTGCTACGACAAAGACACAGAGGGGATAGGCATGTTGTCACAGAGACACAGGGACTGTTTTGTTAATCTCCTATTTAAAGTCAATATTTAAGGGTATTTGAGTGGAATTTTTGAGTGTATGGCCGCCATACACGCCCTACATGGACGCTACGCCACTGGTTGTCACAGAGACACAGGGACTGTTTTGTAATTCTCCTATATCTCGTTCAATTTCTCAGGTAACGTCACAGGATTGGCCAAATTATATGCTACCGAGCAGCTCAGAAATGAGACCAAATTCATGAAAACAGAGAGACTGGGGATTCAATTCAAACTGTCCAAATCCAACTTCAAAATCAAGGACTTTATCAATCGAAATAATGTGATCGGTAAGTCAAAACAATGCTTCATTGTCAGCCTAGGTATCCTAGCTAGACATAATGTGATCGGTAAGTCAAAACAATGCTTCATTGTCAGCCTAGGTATCCTAGCTAGACATAATGTGATCGGTAAGTCAAAACAATGCTTCATTGTCAGCCTAGGTATCATAGCGAAAGCCAGCCGTTCCGAGCACGAACATTATCCCATCAGGATAAAATCCGCCCCGGGCGGGAATCGAACCCGCGGCCTAGCGCTTACATGAATCAACGTTGATCCTCAATTCCTCACTGATCTCTTGGGAACTGGTGCATTTAACAAGAATTGTATGAACGCCTAGTATCTTGTTAGTTATGCAATGTGCTATACAACAATGATAAATAGTTTCTATCTCGTGCTTTGCCTTCCCAACTTCCCATATTTTCGTCTTTCGCTCTGTTTTCTGTTCTATTTATTGTAGGTACCTACCTACCTACGTAATTTCTCATTAATGTGTTCTCTGTTCTATTCTAATGTTATTGTGTCCAATTTTTGTTTCAGCGGAATACATTCACCCCTGTACCAAAGCTAGTCCGAAAATCAACGACTGTATCAAACAAACATTCAACCACCTGCGGAAGTATCTCATTCAGGGTAAGTTATTCTTTTTATTGGGTACCTACCTACCTGTTTAGTGAGGTACCGCTTTATTCTTGTGAAACTCTTCAAATCTAATATAATTATAAAAATGAATGTGTGTGTGTGTGTGTGTTTGTGTGTGTTTGTTTGTTTGTTTGTTCGAACTTTATGCCTGGCCAAACGAGACATAATGTGATCGGTAAGTCAAAACAATGCTTCATTGTCAGCCTAGGTATCATAGCTAGACATAATGTGATCGGTAAGTCAAAACTTCATTGTCAGCCTAGGTATCATAGCTAGACATAATGTGATCGGTAAGTCAAAACAATGCTTCATTGTCAGCCTAGATATCATAGCTAGACATAATGTGATCGGTAAGTCAAAACAATGCTTCATTGTGAGCCTAGGTATCAGAGCTAGACATAATGTGATCGGTAAGTCAAAACTTCATTGTCAGCCTAGGTATCATAGCTAGAAATAATGTGATCGGTAAGTCAAAACAATGCTTTATTGTCAGCCTCTAATAGCTAGACTTAATGTGATCGGTAAGTCAAAACAATGCTTCATTGTCAGCCTAGGTATCATAGCTAGACATAATGTGATCGGTAAGTCAAAACAATGCTTCATTATCAGCCTAGGTATCATAGCTAGACATAATGTGATCGGTAAGTCAAAACAATGCTTCATTATCAGCCTAGGTATCCTAGCTAGACATAATGTGATCGGTAAGTCAAAACAATGCTTCATTGTCAGCCTAGGTATCATAGCTAGACATAATGTGATCGGTAAGTCAAAACAATGCTTCATTGTCAGCCCAGGTGTCATAGCTAGACATAATGTGATCGGTAAGTCGAAACAATGCTTCATTGTCAGCCTAGGTATCATAGCTAGACGGTATACAGGGTCTACCTTGTAACCACTGGGTGAATCTCGGGTTAACTTCAAACACGGGGCGAACTTTATCCTAAAAAGGATAAGTTTTGCTCTCGGAACGGCTGGCATTTTCTTAACCTGGTGGTGTAGTGGTCAAGGCGCTCGCCTGGTAAACAGGAGGGCGTGGGTTCAATCCCAGCCGAGGTATGGAATTTTATGGTGTAGTGGTCAAGGCGCTCGCCTGGTAAACAGGAGGGCGTGGGTTCAATCCCAGCCGAGGTATGGAATTTTAATATCCTCAATATAATTTGAGAATTTGACCACAATAATAGTAGTAGCCTACTGCTGGAGTAAAGGGACTTTACAGTCCTATGCGAGCAGTATAAATAAGCACTATTATTATCTCTTTGATTTGGGGACTATAAGACCTTAGCAATTAATACAGTTCCCTTTATCAAACCTGTTCGTAAATTCCATACCTCGGCTGGGATTGAACCCACGCCCTCCTGTTTACCAGGCGAGCGCCTTGACCACTACACCACCGAGGCAGGTTGAAAATGAAATGATGAGGAGTTTTTTTACTTTCTTTTATTATGGGTTGAACTTCACTGTATAACTACCAAGGTATTTAGTGATGAGGGTTTTACGCTACTCAAGTAGTCACGTGAACCTCACCCATACTCACAAAAAACCAGCAGCACTCGATTACCCAGACCATTATTATATCCGGATTATTCCAACCTCGTGCAATTTCGCTTAACATCAGTGATCCATTGTGAATCGGTGCATTCTAACCAAGTAACCACCAGCCTAGTTAGTTTGAAGGGTAGGCAGAGCCTTGTAAGCGCTGGGCCGCGGATTTGATTCCCGCCCGAGACGAATTTTATTCTAAACAGATAAGATTCGTTCTTTTGGAACGGCTGGCTATCTCCTATCCTTCTTCTCTCTTCGCATTCTGGTCGATAAGACCTTTTCGGTTACAGTTTCCTCTATCAAACCTCTTGAAAAAAAAAGTTCCAATCAGGAGGGATCAAAATGTTTGACTTACGCTTTGCGATTATCGAAGCGTACCGTCTGTATTTTGAGCTGCAGACGTTGTAAGTCCAGAATGAAGCTAAGATCCATTAGCATATTATTGATAATGTATACCAGACTACCCTTCCCTATTACACTCCGCCACTGGTAATTCATCTGGAAATGGAGAAGACAATAAATCAGAGGCGAATCCCCCATGGAAGATGGGGGATGGAAGCACCGCTTATTCCTTTCCTCTCCAAGGAGGTAATATAGGTACCAAACCTATACCTACATAGTACCTAGAGGAGGTTGATCAGCTCCCATGGCGTAGTGGTCACTGCCCTTGTTTAGACTGCGAGAGTAAAGGGACTTTTCAGTCCTATGCTGGTAGTATAAACAAGGTATATTCTATTCTATTCTATTCTAACCGCTGGGTAAATCTCGGGTTAACATCAAACACGGGGCCAACTTTATCCGGCTGGCATTTTCTTATCCTGCCCTTATCTCTTCGATTTCGGGACTATAAGACCTCAGCAATTAATACAGTTCCCTTTATCAAACCTGTTCGAAAAAAAAATCTTTATTTTCAGAGCCGCTAGCCGGTCTAGAAGATCTCTAGTTTGACGTTTATCTGTATCTTCTGGGACTGAATAGTCTCAGCCTGTGAGTTCTGGGTCAAGTTCATATCATACTAATTTTATTACTTTGTCCATGTAACTATCTCATCCACTCTCCTATCCTGTCCTCTTTCTCCTTTTGATTTCGGGACGATGAGACCTTAGGAAGGTGCGTCCACACATAATCGAGCCGTCGATCGACGTTGACTGAATCGTCCGCCCTGCCTCGATAAGATCAACGGCTAGTCGAGTATATTTGGACACAAATTTATAATTCCCTCTATATCAAAAATTAGTTTATAACTACATAATTATTTCCATATTTAATAGGCTGGGGATGAACTGTTTAAGATTTATCATGGAACAAACAGAGAGACATTTTTCGTCAGCCTCTCAAACAGTCCTAGGGTGATTGCTTTAGGCTCACATTTTGTTTTGGCTACGGACATTTTACGAGTGGATGCCTTTCGTCCTCAACCTATGCTATTTCTTTGGGTCAAGAAATTTGTATCATGCAAATGATTGATTCCGTCACTGGCTGTTGCGGGGCCCACTCAGCCTCGTGAGGAAAATGAGTAGCTTATGACATAGAAATGCGCATAGCGACCGGTGCCAGCATGGCATATATAGGTAAACATTGGATTTTAGGATTATTGAGATATTGGGAAAATCCTACAATGCTGCAGTGAGCACTGAGCACCAAAGTTATGACATAATAACCAGAGAAGTTCAGAATATGGCACTTATTTTTCCAAAATGTGACACTAAAAGACATGGCAATATGGCACTTATTTTGGGAAAATATGGCATTTATTTACTCAAAACATGGCAAAATAAGCATTTACCTGTTCGTAAAAAAAAATCTTTATTTTCAGAGCCGCTAGCCGGTCTAGAAGATCTCTAGTTTGACTTTTATCTGTATCTTCTGGGACTGAATTAGTCTCAGCCTGAGTTCTGGGTCAAGTTCATATCATACTAATTTTATTACTTTGTCCACATGTAACTATCTCATCCACTCTCCTATCCTGTCCTCTTTCTCCATTTGATTTCGGGACGATAAGACCTAAGGAAGGTGCGTCCACACATAATCGAGCCGTCGATTGACGTTGACTGAATCGTCCGCCCTGCCTCGATAACATCAACGGCTAGTCGAGTATATGTATTTGGACACAAATTTATAATTCCCTCTATCAAAAATTGGTTTATAACTACATAATTATTTCCATAATTAATAGATATATATCTTTGTTTTCTTCCCTTCACCAGGCGAGGCTATGAACATCTTTCTCAATCAGAACGCTGCGGAAATTATCGAAGAGATGAAACCAGCTGCATCTGCGGCCATCGGTAAACACTTCAAGAGTTTCCTCAATGCTGCCTTCCTACAGATACCTCTGAAGGTGTGGCTCAGAGACGCGGAGTGAGGCCAACTGCGGCTAACTGAGGTCAGATAGAGCCAACTGAGGTCAGATAGGGCCAACGGAGGCCATACAGGGCCGATTGAAACCAAATAGATTCAACTAAGGCCAGCTAGGGCCAACTGACACCAAATAAATCAAGGTCAGATAAGGCCAACTAAGGCCAACAGAGATCAAATAGACCCAACTATATAAAAGCCAAGTACATGGTTCTTTATTTATTATTATAAATAAATATTCCTCCAGTTTATAAAAAAAATAGTTGATCAAGCCCATTTATATGGGAATATGGGCCAGCTGACGACCAATTTAGAAATAAAAATAACCAATTGTCATCTAGTAACGGATTCCAAAACCATATAGTTTTATAAGTTTGTTGATTCCAATACTTATGGGTTGTTTCATTAGAATTTAGAAGCATTTTATTAAATAATTATTTATATTGTATTTTTACCTTCTTCAATTACCTATTTACCTTTTCAATATTAATATTATAATACCTCTATTTTCATAGTCAACTTTTATAAGTAAATATAGTTCTGAATTTTCGTATACTTTATCCCAATATTGTATTTTTACCTTCTTCAATTACCTATTTACCTTTTCAATATTAATATTATAATACCTCTATTTTCATAGTCAACTTTTATAAATACCTACCTATAGTTCTGAATTTTCGTATACTTTATCCCAAGCTAATTTTATATATTTCCCTCTTTTCCATATTTTTCCCTTCATGTTAATGATCTCAGATTTAGTTTTTTTTCCTCCGGAAGTTTAGAGTTCCTCTGTTTTCATGGGCGATTGAACGGTATTCTTCTTCTTCTTCTAGACATTTTGTAGATATCGATATTAATCTTCTATGCTAAATTTCCCCACAAAAAAAGTAGGTAGGTACCTAATATTTATTTCGTAGGTACCTTTCAATAAAAATATACGTTTTAAGCCAATCTAGTTAGGTTAGATACCTATGCCTAACTTATACCTACCTACCTAAATTTATTTGTAGTTACCGTAGATTTCATGCACTGCCAGAATATAATATTATGTAGGTACTCTGTTTTCATGGGCGATTGAACGGTATTCTTCTTCTTCTAGACATTTTGTAGATATCGATATTAATCTTCTATGCTAAATTTCCCCGCAGAAAAAAGTAGGTAGGTACCTAATATTTATTTCGTACCTTTCAATAAAAATGTACGTTTTAAGCCAATCTAGTTAGTAGTTAGGTTAGATATACCTATGTCTAACTTATACCTACCTACCTACCTAAATTAATTTGTAGTTACCGTAGATTTCACTGCCAGAATATAATATGTAGGTATATATAGATTTAGGACGATAATTATTTTATAGTTAATTTGTAAGCTTGTATGATTCGAAAGTAATACAAAGTCACAAGATAGGTAATAGGTACCTACATACCTACAAAGATACCTAGACCAGTTCCGGACGAACCACTGAAGTTAGGTTGAGCATGGTTGGTATTTAGATGGGTGACCATCTAGGACAGCACGTGGCTGGTGCACTCAGCCTCGTGATCTGCTTGAAATCCCAGCGAAAAGACGATCCATAAAAGTCTGTTAATCCTGAAATGACCTTATTAGCAAACAAGGGGCTGCCAGTCAACTTTCACCTAGGTTCCTACGAGAAGAACAGTTCTTCTGATGGTAGGACCTTTGGCTTTTTTTTTCTTTTAATAAATTAAATTTTATTTTTTTGGTAGGTACCTACCTATTTGTGATCCTTCTTCAATTACCTATTTACCTTTTCAATATTAATATTATAATACCTCTATTTTCATAGTCAACTTTTATAAGTAAATATAGTTCTATTAGTTCTGAATTTTCGTATACTTTATCCCGAGCTAATTTTATATTTCCCTCTTTTCCATATTTTTCCCTTCTTGTTAATGATCTCAGATTTAGTTTTTTTTCCTCCGGAAGTTTAGAGTTCCTCTGTTTTCATGGGCGATTGAACGGTATTCTTCTTCTTCTAGACATTTTGTAGATATCGATATTAATCTTCTATGCTAAATTTCCCCACAAAAAAAAGTAGGCAGGTACCTAATATTTGCTTCGTACCTTTCAATAAAAATGTACGTTTTAAGCCAATCTAGTTAGGTCAGATACTTATGCCTAACTTATACTTACCTTTACCTAGGTACCTAAATTTATTTGTAGTTACCGTAGATTTCACTGCCAGAATATAATATGTAGGTATATATAGATTTAGGACGATAATTATTTTATAGTTAATTTGTAAGCTTGTATGATTCGAAAGTAATACAAAGTCACAAGATAGGTACATAATACCTACAAAGATACCTAGACCAGTTCCGGACGAACCACTGAAGTTAAGTTGAGCATGGTTGGTATTTAGATGGGTGACCATCTAGGACAGCACGTGGCTGGTGCACTCAGCCTCGTGATCTGCTTGAAATCCCAGCGAAAAGGCGATCCATAAAAGTCTGATAATCCTGAAATGATCTTATTATAGCAAATAAGGGGCTGCCAGTCAACTTTCACCTAGGTTTCCTACGAGAAGAACAGTTCTTCTGATGGTAGGACCTTTGGCTTTTTTTTCTTTTAATAAATTATTATTTTTTTTTTGGTAGGTAGGTACCTACCTATTTGTGGCTTTGTATTTTTCTTTCCCCAGAATTAGACTTTAACACTTTAACTGCCGAGCCATTTCACCAATACCATAAGCCAGTGCCAACGGCGATTTTAATGGGTGAACGGCGATTTTAATTACACACGGCATAGACAAACATTTTAGTTGGTCTATGCCGAGTGTAACATTAACAAATATCTTCATTTTGATAAGTCCTACGCCAAAACAAGTATACCATATGAAACTGAATCTAATCAGCATATAAAAAAGCATAGGATGTGTAACATTATTGTTCACACCAGCTCTTGAAAAGAACTTTGCTGTGTAACATTAATGATCACACAAGAAATGTCAATGTGAACAAAAATGTTACACACGGCAGTTAAAGTGTTAACTATTTTGTATTCTCCATACCTCCTTTCCTTGGTGTTACCATATTACGATAGTGTTACCAATTTTTCTTTCGGCAGTTAAAGTGTTAACTATTTTGTATTCTCCATACCTCCTTTCCTTGGTGTTACCATATTACGATAGTGTTACCACATGTCCATATTATTTTGTACCTAATTCAATATTGTTACCATTTTCACTGTAGTATTAAAATTTTATCTATTTTCTATTAATTTTATAATATAGCCTAAGTAGATTGATCCAAAAGTGGAAAATAAAAATATATTTTGTAAGTAAAAACAGTTGTTTTTATTATGTTGTACATACTAATAGGTACTAATTTTGTATACAGGGTGTTTTTCTGGAGCACCTTGTAGATATTTGATCCAAAAGTGGAAAATAAAAATATATTTTGTAAGTAAAAACAGTTGTTTTTATTAGGTTGTACATACTAATACTAATTTTGTATACAGGGTGTTTTTCTGGAGCACCTTGTAGATATACTCTATGACTAAAGACTAGATTAAGTTGATTAGGTATATGGTACCTACATACATTATAAATAATTTACCTACATAAATCTAATCTAAATCATGTAGAGTCATGGTTTCTTTGTGATAAAGCAGAGCTTCTTCACAACTTTTGTGAATATCACAGCATTACCCCTTATAGTGAGTGCTTCCTTTGCAATCAATTTCAATGATCTTTTTTACACTGGTCGCTGCTCCATTAAAGAAGCTGCTCAATTGTCCTTGAGTGTATGTATCCCGTATTCCATGCACCAGACGATAAATCTAATCTAAATCATGTAGAGTCATGGTTTCTTTGTGATAAAGCAGAGCTTCTTCACAACTTTTGTGAATATCACAGCATTACTCCTTATAGTGAGTGCTTCCTTTGCAATCAATTTCAATGATCTTTTTTACACTGGTCGCTGCTGTCGCTGCTCCATTAAAGAAGCTGCTCAATTGTCCTTGAGTGTATCCCGTATTCCATGCACCAGACGAAAAAAAATCCCTGACGGAAACCTCCAGTGTGTAAGCCTAGTCTGAAACTTACTGGGCAACGAAGGTACAAGGAATTTTAAACCCTCAATCCTTCCTACACCATGAGACCCTTCCTTCCTTTCTTCCCCCTTCCCACACCCTTCCAACACGAGCATCCTTAGCTATTGGTCAGACATAAGTTGCATGCGCAAGCGTGCCCTTCCAAAGAGATTCCGGTGCCGTTTAACACTTGCCAAAGAAGTTTTCTCGATCAAAAAATTTTGATTTTATTTGCGAGGTTTTTGCAACTTAACCTCAAAACTCAAAATGTTAAAAATATTTTCACAATATGATTTTTTCATGAGTATATTTATTATTTTGTCATTATTTAGTTATTATTTGTAGTTTTTATTAGTTTGGTAATTTATAATTTACTTTAAAATCTGTTTTGTTGAGAATTTTTATAATGCTGGTTTTGGCACTAAAAACTGACCATCGAAATTTTGACCCGATTACATTACTTTCCTTCCTATAGGATAAGGAAAGTAAAAAAGTAAAAATCCCTGCCGGAAACCTCCAGTGCATGTGTAAGCCTAGTCTGAAACTCACTGGGCCACGAAGGTACAAGGATCCTTCCAACACCATGAGACCCTTCCTTCCTTCCCCTTCCAACACGAGCATTCTGAGGTCCGTCTCACATTCCAAGAGTAGTAGCGTGACTTTTAGTAGCGCGTTCTATCTTCTTCATCGCCCACGTTTTTCCTACCAATTTTTTTTTTTTTTTTTTTTTTTTTTGCAATCACACAACAAATACCTACCTAGGTAC
The DNA here is from genome assembly GCF_000475195.1 of Diaphorina citri. Lineage (NCBI taxonomy): Eukaryota > Metazoa > Arthropoda > Insecta > Hemiptera > Psyllidae > Diaphorina > Diaphorina citri. The sequence goes on along the minus strand of NW_007377609.1, from coordinate 77,050 downwards.
CTAGATGCAACTATTGATTGGGATCAATACAAACGTCTTCATTATCTACATATCATTCTATCAACAAATCAACATGTGGTTGTGTTTGTATATGATGTTTGTGTACATTTGTGTCATCTATAACAATGTTTGTGTACATTTGTGTCATCTATAACAATAACAATACCTACCTAACTATCACCGACATTCAATGGATCTGGATAGGTAATTATCTACATACCTACATAGTATATGTTGTTGAATGATTCAAGTTGAATGAAATAATGATTAAGATAATGCAATATCCCGTCGCATTGTTTGTTTTCTGATCTGAATCAGATTGTGATATTGATCTGAATGAGATTGTGATATTGAACTGATTGAGATTGTGATATTAAACTGAATGAGAATCGATGATTGTGATATATCTGTGATTGCTATTCATCTGTGAATTCAAACAAATAATGTGCTGCTATATGCTATCACCCAGTCATGATTCTTGAGAGCTTGGAGGGTAATACACTCTTTGTTCTCGGAACGTCTAGGTAATACACTCTTTGTTCTCGGAACCACGCTACAAATGAATTCACATGTGCAGGTCTGTCAGACGGTCTCAGCGTGTGTGGTGGTCAAAAAGATTTATAGGTCTGACAGATAGTAAAAACGTCTGTACACGGGAGAAGGTAAAGAAAAAGACCAAATTGCCAACCAAAGAAACAAGAACACTGAAGAGAATTCTACTTTTAATAACATCGTGAGTATTTCATGGAACTTACAACTATTCGTGTCTGTCAAAATGCTGGAATACAACTTTGTCAAAAAGTAAAACGAATTCTTGTTTACTCACTATATTCTGAGGACGGGCTTTACCCTATCCCTATAAGCCCTATTGAGTTCACACCCTAGGTAGGTATTCCGGTTTAATCCGGTCAGTTCCCATGGCGTAGTGGTCACTGTGCTCGCCTTGCACGCGGGAGACCCGGGTTCGATTCCCGGCGGGGTCAAGAATTTTGTATCATGCAAATGAATGATTCCGTGACTGGCTGTTGCGCGGCCCACTCAGCCTCGTGAGGAAAATGAGTAGCTATGACATAGAAATGCGCACAGCGACCGGTGCCAGCATGCGGATAGGTAAACATTGGATTTTAGGATTATTGAGATATTGGGAAAATCCTACAATGCTGCAGTGAGCACCAAAGTTGTGACATAATAACACAAAGAAATTGCATTTACATTTACATTTTTACATTACATTATATCTACATACTACATATATCATTCTATCAACATGTGGTTGTGTTTGTAAATGATAATGTTTGTGTACATTTGTGATGTCATCTATAACAATAACAATAGGTACCTACCTACCTAACTATCACCGACATTCAATGGATCTGGATAATCATATCTACTTGGATACCTATAATGTTGTTGAATGATTCAAGTTGAATGAAATAATGATTAAGATAATGCAATATCCCGTCGCATTGTTTGTTTTCTGATCTGAATTAGATTGTGATATTGATCTGAATGAGATTGTGATATTGAACTGAATGAGAATCGATGATTGTGATATATCTGTGATTGCTATTCATCTGTGAATTCAAACGAATAATGTGCTGCTATGCTATCACAGACATCACAGTCATGATTCTTGAGAGCTTGGAGGGTAATACACCCTTTGTTCTCGGAACGTCTAAGAGGTAATACACCCTTTGTTCTCGGAACGTCTAGGTAATACACCCTTTGTTCTCGGAACGTCTAGGTAATACACCCTTTGTTCTCGGAACGTCTATATAGGTTTCTTCTATCCTGTCTTTCCTATCTCTTCAGTGAAGAGTGTTCACACAGACTGGACACAGAGACAGCTTTAGGCCAGATACTCACTATCATGCAGGTAGACCAGACAGTTACACGTAATCATGCAGGTCCGCCTGTCAGGTCTAACCTTATACTTGATGAGCACACACACTATCAGGTAGACCTGACAGACTGACCTGATCAGGTGTACCTGTCAGGTCTACTAGACAGTGAGCGGCTGACTGTAGACTCAGTGTAGACCTCCTACTTACCCTCAGTTCAGGAAAGATAAGTTGTAGATCCATATTGACTAATCTAACCATTGGAACCTGACAGACTGACCTGATCAGGTGTACCTGTCAGGTCTACTAGACAGTGAGCGGCTGACTGTAGACTCAGTGTAGACCTCCTACTTTACCTACTTACCCTCAGTTCAGGGAAGATAAGTTGTAGATCCATATTGACTATTCTAACCATTGGGTCCCAAGTTGATCTGACGGATTCATTACGAAATAGAGAGAGCCCTGTGAGATTACCATTGTACAGGAAGATCTGTGAGGAAGCACATGGGAAATTAATTAACTATAGATTATAAGTATTGATAATGGGAAAGCTATAGAAAAGGTTATGAAAAAATTCAGTAGAGGTACCAAATACTTCAGTACCTTGAGGTCAAAATTATGTACCTTTTTGGACTGTACTGCACTGATAAGCCGTCAAAATTCAAAATTTGCTTTTGTCATTCTTTTGTCTGCCATGATACAATTTTTTTTTTCAAATTAATTAACTATAGATTATAAGTATTGATAATGGGAAAGCTATAGAAAAGGTTATGAAAAAATTCAGTAGAGGTACCAAATACTTTAGTAGGTACCTTGAGGTCAAAATTATGTAGATACCTTTTTGGACTGTACTGCACTGATAAGCCGTCAAATTTCAAAATTTGCTTTTGTCATTCTTTTGTCTGCCATGATACAATTTTTTTTTTTCGCGTACCCCTGGAGGGTCTCTTGCATACCCCCGGTCGGAAACCCTTGTCATAGAGAAACAATTTTACATGATTCCATAGACCCGGGCCTGAATAAACTTACGGTAGGTAGCACGGGATAATCAAACGTGACAGGGGATAATTCAGCAGGGTCCAAGTGTTTGCTCAGGATCACATCTTTGATTCTAGGCTCTAGTATACCAAATAGATGGTCCGACGTCAAGTCTTCTAGACCAGCCCTGGAAAAAAAGTGAATTTTTTCATTTATTTATCAAGAAGCAAAAGAAGAAGAAGGATTAGGAGGAAGGAGGAGGCCAAAAAAAAAAAAGAAAAGAAGAAAAGGATTTGATAGGTACATACTGAGAACTGTAACAACAACGGAGACCTTATCGTCCGGCGGGATAATCAAACGTGACAGGGGATAATTCAGCAGGGTCCAAGTGTTTGCTCAGGATCACATCTTTGATTCTAGGCTCTAGTATACCGAATAGATGGTCCGACGTCAAATCTTCTAGACCAGCCCTGGAAAAAAGTGATTTTTTTTTCATTTATTGATCAAGAAGCAAAAGAAGAAGAAGGATTAGGCGGAAGGAGGAGGCCAAAAAAAAGAAGAAAAGGATTTGATATAGGTACATACTGAGAACTGTAACAACGGGGACCTTATCGTCCGGAAATCGAAGAGAGTAGAACAGGCTAGATTCTAGATCTAGAAGAAAGCCATGCAACCTTTTCGTTAGTTCACCTGTTTATATAAGTAGAATAAATTTTGCTACAGGCGGGAATCGAACCCGCGATCTACAGCTTACAAAGTAGGAGTCTCCAGATAGGTGATCATCTGGACAATCCCGTCCTACTATAGATTTTCCGTTCCTACTCAGGGTGTGGGTGAGACTGGTAGGTATAATAGACTCTTGAGTGGAAGGTAACCACTAGGTGAGGTTAACGCCGGAGGCGTTCTCTACCACCTAACCCTTAGAAATGAGAAGAGGGGAGGATGGCTGATTGGAAGGGACCAGAGGGTGGGGTCTTTTTATTGGTCAATAAAGGAGAAGAGGGGAAAATCCAGATAGGAGAGGAGAATTCTTTTGATTGGTCACAAGAGGAGGGAGAAGAGGAGACTCCAAATTGAATCAATAATTCTCATTGGTCAAGAAAAGAGAAGAGGGGAAAGAGGAGAGGCGGTGGTTTTTGATTGGTCAAGAAAGGAGAAGAGGGGAAAAGTCAGATAGGAGGGGGAAGAGAGGCCTTTTGATTGGTCAAGAGAGGAGGGAGAAGAGGAGACTTAATGTTGAATCAATAATTCTAATTGGTCAAGAAAGGAGAAGAGGGGAAGAAGGAGAAAAAGAGAGGAGAGGAGGTGGTTTCTGATTTTGAAATAGGTGGCGCTTCAATCGGGTGAATCGGGTGCGAAAAATCATTTCTCTCTTATGTCATCCCCTGAGGCTGTCACAGGATTCAGGACCTGTTGTGGGCTGCAAACTGTTGAGAAAAGAAATTTTAATTTCGTCAAAAGCATGGACAACAATAAAATTGTTTAATTCGAAATTTTATAATAATTAAAATAAAAAAAAGTGAAAGACAGTTGAAATTCGACATTCAGCTCCTATCTTTAAATAAGTATTAGGTATACATATACCTAAGGAAAGTAAATTTGGTAAGCTTTCGAGAATACTCAGATTCTCATCATCACGCCAACAAATTGACTCATTAAGGTAATTCGAAAATAAATCACGTAGGTACCTATATAGGTAAAGACTTCACAACTAGACAACTATTAGTATCATGGACACGGAAGGATCTCTATAGGTAAGTAGTTATAGGTATCTACAAATCTTAGGTACCTACATACCTATTTATGTTTCAATAATACCTAATTTGCCTAGGATGCCATTTCTAAGAAAGATACCTATCCAGAAGTTTGATATACCAACTTTCTCAATAACACAGTGTTAAAAATATGGACACTTTGACACGACATTTATGTATTTGAGCAGGTAATTTATATCTTTGTTTAGATATGAATACCTTGCACTTTTTTACTTACGTCAGTTACTGGAATCGAACTTTGAACAATTGAACCTTAAACTTATCTATTAAAAACTTTCTCAAATGTGTTAAACATACTCACATTCAATCTAACTTGGAAATTTTATTAAAAATATTTAAATCTTTTACATAGTAATATGGTATTACCTAATAGGTACTTGTACTTACTTTTAGGTACCTGCATGTCTAAGATTACCTAGTGCAAGCTATTGAAAGTTATTTAATCCTTCGATTTTACGTAACCGTCACCTAACAAAGACTAGAGATTGTCTACAGCACTAAGGTCTACACTCTATACAAGACAGATTCTACAAGAACCTATAAGAACCTATCACACACCATACTAATATACGGTCTTCTAGTCGTTCTATGCCAAAGTCTGTGTTATAAACTCACATAAGTTGTCATTGATAAACCAAGTAGATCGCCCATGACTAATCGATATATAGGTACTGTTATAATAACACTCTTTCACTTCACGTAAATTCTTTAATAGGTAGGTATACTATTTTATGGTAGTGTGGCTGTAAAGTTCCAACATTCTTAAAAAAAAAAAAAAATGATGCAAAGGGAATGAGTGGCTTTTATACTGTGTTGTATACGGACCCTAATAGGTATACCTAAAGAGTATTAATTGACAACAGTTTTGTCCCGATATACTTCTACGGATAAGTTCTGAAAACGCAAAGACTATTAGCTATATACCTACCTACCTAGGTACATAGTAATAATGATGGTGATTCTCAATAAGACAATGGATCACAAATGGATAATACCTACCGAATTACCTAGGTATACATATGTAGCTATACTTAGAGTCTAATTCTTCCATCATGGGAGCCAGTATTCGGTATAGCAGGATATAATATACAGGTAGGTAGGTACCTAGGTACCTATTATTATACCATGTGTAGCACATACCTATACAAGTATACAGGGTTGTATTGAACATTTCTGCAAAAATTTCATTACATTTGGGTTTACTCTCTTCGAGAGGTATCATAATTAGCTTTATCACAGAACAATCCAGACAGACACACCAACTAAATTGAAAGCATGTTGAGTGTTGAGTTCGTTCATTGATGAGACTGAGTGCAATTCATTTCATTGTGTACGTTAACTGATGGCAATTTGTAGATTTCCTTTACCATTGTTAAAACTCCTATCAATTTAACTCACATTCTGATTGTATTGTATCTATATATACCTGTATCTATAATATATATACCTGTATTGTATCTAGATTGTATGTATCTGATTGTATCTACCTTTATTGACCAATAAAAAGACCCCACCCTCTGGTCCCTTCCAATCAGCCATCCTCCCCTCTTCTCATTTCTTGACTAATCAGAAGATTCAATTCTGAGTCTCCTCTTCTCCTTACTTTTTTGACCAATCGAAAATCTCACCCTCTCCTCCCTTCCAATCTGTCTTCCCCTTGACCAATGAGAATTATTGATTCAATTTGGAGTCTCCTCTTCTCCCTCCTCTTGTGACCAATCAAAAGAATTCTCCTCTCCTATCTGAATTTCCCCTCTTCTCCTTTATTGACCAATAAAAAGACCCCACCCTCTGGTCCCTTCCAATCAGCCCTCCTCCCCTCTTCTCATTTCTTGACCAATCGAAAACCTCACCCTCTCCTCCCTTCCAATCTGTCTTCTCTTCTTCTCCTTTCTTGACCAATAGGAATTATTGATTCAACTTTGAGTCCCCTCTTCTCCCTCCTCTCTTGACCAATCAAAAGCCTCCCTCTCCTCTACAATCTACACTCCTCCCTTTTTCTAATCTCTCAACCAATAAAAAAGCCTCAAAACTTCCAGTCTGTCCTCCTCTCCTCTTCTAATCTCTTGACCAATCACAAGTCTTGGTTCAATTTTAAAACCTCTCTTCTCCCTCCTCTCTTGACCAATCAAAATCCTATACCTCTCCTCCCCTCTTCTAATCTCTCGACCAATCACAAGTCTTGATTCAAACCATGTTGGACTATCAGGCGTGGAAAAGTTTCGGTTTCGGAATCAGATGGATATTAGTGTTGGGACTAATTTGGTGCCAATTGGCTGAAGGTGCCGGCCCTGGTTTTGGGTAAGTTTTATTTAATTAGGGCTTTAACTTAACGTCATTGTAGAAATTAGAAATTTTAATTAACGTTTTAATTAACAGGGGTTTTAGAAGAAGTTTTAATTAACAGGGGTTTTACCCTTCATTCGACGACAAGCTAATACCTACCAGTCTCACATTAACCTCACCCACCCTGAGTGGGAACGGAAAATCTAGTAGGACGGGATTGCCCATCAGATGATCATCTATCAGGAGGCTCCTGCTTTGTAAGCTGTAGATTTCGGGTTCGATTCCCGCCTGTAGCAAAATTTATTCTACTTATATGTACATATAAACAGGTGAAGTAACGAAAAGGCTGCACGGCTTTCTTCTAGATCTAGAATCTAGCCTGTTCTACTCTCTTTGATTTCCGGACGATAAGGTCCCCGTTGTTACAGTTCTCAGTATGTACCTATCAAATCCTTTTCTTCTTTTTTTTTGGCCTTCTCCTTCTTCCTAATCCTTCTTCTTCTTCCTAATCCTTCTTCTTCTTTTGCTTCTTGATGAATAAATGAAAAAAAAATTCTCTTTTTTCCAGGGCTGGTCTAGAAGATTTGACGTCGGACCATCTATTTGGTATACTAGAGCCTAGAATCAAAGATGTGATCCTGAGCAAACACTTGGACCCTACTGAATTATCCCCTGTCACGTTTGATTATCCCGTGCTACCTACGGTAAGTTTATTCAGGCCCGGGTCTATGGACATGTAGTTGTAAGATTCGACTAAGGGGAAAACATTTCCAAAGTTTGAGAAAAACTTATTGACACTGTCATACTCGTTTCTTGTATGCAGTCGCGGATCATGAATGTAATACTGGGTATGAGGTATTACACCAGTTATTGTAACACAGTAAAATAAGAAGCATGTTAACAACAGGTTGTGATTCACATCGCTCTGCTTTTTCTGTGTCTTTATTTACATATTTTTAATGTTAAACTAAACGGATTTTTTAGATTTTAACTGCGTTCCTGTGTAAAATTTCTTCGTCTTTTCGCTTATATTCTTACTTTTTTCGTACTCTTGTTTTTTATTGTGATATTTTGTTTTTCTGTTCTCACACGTCAACTATATCTATGTACCTATCGTTACTCTGTCAAAATTTTCTGATGCGGCTCGTGTCAATATTGCTCCTGAACTTCGATTCTCTGTAAATCATGAAACCTACCAAGCCCTCTTATTTGAACATCCCAAAGTCAACTAATGTCTCTAACCCGCCTACCTACACTGACAGCAAATATAGCACTCGGAACAGACCACGTCCTAGCTTTGTATATAGAAGTCTTAGTTCTGTTCCAAAGACCAAGTCCATTAGTGCCCCCAAACATACATCAACTTTAGTTCCTACTAAGCCGAGGGAAAGCATCAGCTTTCGTCCTAGAACCTCTATCTCCGGCACACCAGTTTCCAGCAGTACTAAAGCCGCCTCCTTAAATTCTAAACTCTCCGCTACTCAAGCTTCGAACTCATCACTGAGCTTGGTGTACCCCACTACCTCTACACCTAACCCAATCTCTTCAGTCCTCCCTGGTTCTAGCACGTCTGGTATTCCAACTCTGTCAAGTAACATCGCTCGGGTTTTTACATGTTTGTCCGGCGTCCGGGGGGATTTTTGAAAATTTGGGAAATGTCCGGGTTTTTGATGAGATTCATAAATCACAGTATTTATTGAATAATTTATTAATTTGTCTCTTTTATTCAGTGAATTCAGTTCAGAATAAGTAAATACCTACTTCATGTTTTACCTAGAAATGCCTACAATTTATACATATATACATAATAGGTTGACAATTCGTCATGTGTATTTTACATGACTAATGATTGTCTTTACATTATGGACATTCGTATTCATGAAACATCAACAAAACCATTAAAATGTTTGCTTTCATCGGAATGTGAAGAAGAACGATCGTGAGTAACTTAAGTAAGGCAAATGCAGTGTTCTCTGCACCCTGGGCACTGGTGTAAACTATACATTTTGAAATCTGGAAATGTCCGGGTTTTCGATGGAATGTCCGGGTTTTTGGAACCAAATGTCCTACTTTTTAAAAATTTGATCTGGAGACCCTACTAGGTATACATATGTAGCTATACTTAGAGTCTAATTCTTCCATCATGGGAGCCAGTATTCGGTATAGCAGGATATAATATACAGGTAAGTATAGGTACCTATTATTATACCATGTGTAGCACATATACAGGGTTGTATTGAACATTTCTGCAAAAATTTCATTAAATTTGGGTTTACCTACCCTCTTCGAGAGGTATCATAATAAATTAGCTTTATCACAGAACAATCCAGACAGACACACCAACTAAATGGAAAGCATGTTGAGTGTTGAGTTCGTTCATTGATGAGACTGAGTGCAATTCATTTCATTGTGTACGTTAACTGATGGCAATTTGTAGATTTCCTTTACCATTGTTAAAACTCCCATCAATTTAACTCACATTCTGACTGTATTGTACCTCCAACATCCTCAATTCCTCATGATACAGATGCAACGGATTGTAAGAATAAGAATAAGAAATGTTTTTATTGTAATATAAGTTAGAAATGTAACAAATTACAAAGTCATACAAATGATAATGAGGGGGAAAAGAAAAAAACAAACAATAATTAGTATTTATAAAAAAGAATAGGTCATACAAGAAATCATTTATGATGAAATCCGTGGCCAACGCCCCGGCCCGATCCAAACCCGCCCCAGGCCCGACCCCCGCGCGAACCGATCCGATCAGTACAACCGACCAGACCGCCAAGCCCAGGAGCCGAACCCAGACCAAGCCCAGACCAACACCGTGACCCCAACCACAAGATCAGTAAATCCCAAGGAGTTCCCAGGAGCGATGCAGGATCAAGACTATAGGAATAGTTCTGTTTTTGAAACGGTTTAGTCTTGATTTTTAAATGGTTTAATCTTGCTACCCAGCTATAATGGTGGAATTTCTAAATTGTAGAATTCGTTGTATTTGTAAATTGGGTTTTTCAGGAGAAAATCCTCCATCGCTGCCAGGAAATCCCTAAGGGGTAGGTTTCGTATACTAGGGGGGATCTTGTTGTACAATCTGATGGCAACACTTTCAGGGGAGTCTCTAGCTTTGGTTGTGCGATACCGTGGTATAACAATATCACCAGTTAAGGCATGTCTGGTGACATATGTATGTATATCATTTGCTAGTGTGTACTTTTCTATGTTGGTCCTCATATATCTGATCTGAGCCAAAACATAAAGTGCTGGGATAGTGAGGATTTTTAATTCAACAAATAGAGGTTTACAATGTTCTTTAGAGGGACTATTTGTCAATATTCTAATGGCATTCTTTTGCCTTCGAAGAATTAAATCTACCAGAGAAACACTTCCCCAAAAACGGATAGCATACGTTGCTACCGATTCAAATAAGGATCGATATATCATTATGAGGACTTTAGTGGATACCTGATCTCTTATTTTGTAGAAAAGGTAATTTATGGAAGCAAGTCTTTTAGATAGGGTATTAATATGTTCGTGCCATCTTAATCTACTGTCTATAATAAGTCCCAATAGCTTGGCTGATTTTATATCACTAATTTTATTTTTGTGTTCTGCTACATAATCTATTAAAATATTGAAAGATAGCGGGTTCGATTCCCGCCTGGACTCTGGAGCAGATTTTATTCGAAACGGATAGGGTTCGATCCTTCGTTCTCAAAGCTCTGATTTCGCGGGAGGATCCTAGAACGAGCTTTATTTGATCAGCATAATAAAATTTATCCGACATGTTAGGTATCTCCTCTTATAGCTTGTAATACCTTCATTATTTCACCTACCTACTCCAAAATTCTATATTAAGAGTTCAGTAACTTCTGTGTTCTGGCAGTTCTTTGTTTTGGTTGTTGTGTGTTGTTTGGTTTGGTAGTGGTACTCATTATTATTTGATATACAGGAGTCATTGTGTCATCAACGCCATGAAATCTTTTTGGTTGTGATGACTCAAGATCAAGAGGTGCCATAGTTAGGTAGGTTCCTATTTTTATAGTGGATGTGACAAATATTTCTACTGAATTTTTCAGTGTTTATCCACATGATGAAGAAGTAGGTAGGTAGGTACCTTCCTACATGGGTAACTATGTATCAATTTTTTTTAATAAGATTGAGTTTTAAATTTATTCTTATTCTATGTACCTAAATACTATATACTATTTATTACCTATTTAGTAAATAGGTAACTTAGGTACCTACTTATTTATACATATACCAGTAGGTAGGTATACCTACCTATAAGAAAATAGCATCCTGTCCTTAGTAACTTAGCCTTGCACTTCATGAATGAATAAAATAATCTAACTACTTAGAAGGTATAACCATGTTACAATTTTACATATCAAATACATACCTGTTTACATTCACAATATTATTAATTTAATTCATACAGTAGGTAAGTAGATGGGTATATGTAGCCATCATATTATACCTTGACGGATCCCTGATGTTTAATCTTGGAGGGAAAAAAATTACTTACCTTTTTAAGGCCCGCGGATAACCACACAAAAATTGATGTAAAGAACAGTAGGTAGACTGCAGATAAAATAATGTTGATTACTTAATTATATCTAATAAATAGCACTGTCATCACAAAAAGGTAATTATAAAAAAAGCACAAGATTAATGAAAAAATCTATCAATAAAAAAATTGCACGTCTAAAATTTTCGAAAATTTGGAAATACGAAAACTAAACATCAATCAACTCACACTAGAACGATCTTGAAATTTGCAACCAGAACACGTGTGGTATGTAGATATCTAGTCAGACCAAGACTCAATTGGAAACTAACTGACGGTTGAATACATAGGTACACAAGAGCGAATAAGTCCAAGATAAGATATTAATTAGGTATAGGTACCAACAGTCCGTTTTTTCTGTTCCAATTCCAGATGAAATTTCCAAGAGGCCTTAAAGTCATTACAAATTCAAACTTTCAGGGATTTCCCTCAGAATAATTATGTAATAGGAATTACCTCACTTACCTACGTCCTTATGTGTGTATGTTAGTGGATCTCCTGAGAACAACTTCCACTAACAAAAACAATCACTGGTTGTCTGGTTGACCAATTAAATATAAAATTTCTTGATTATTTACCTATCTATTTATTTACCCCCAAAAAATACCCCAATACGTAATTTTTGTCCGCCGAAAATCTTCGTTTCCTGGACTACTTACAAGGCAGATGCGTTACTCGAATAATAGAAATATTGACATAGGTACAACATAGGTAAATAGGTATACACGTCTCTTTGCAACTGATTTTTTATAATACCTATTTCCCATGAGGAAAGCTTTTTTATCAAAAAAAAGGCCTAGACACACTGGGGTACTCTAGACTCTAGAGTACTCTAGACTAGACCTTTCTTTAAAATAAAAGGCGTCAATTACTATGTACCTACATAGGTAGGTACATGATTATTGAATGCATATTGGTATTATAAATACCTATTGACAACAGGTGGTTGACTACCTGGGGTGATTTGTTGTGATTTTTCCATCAGCAAGTTCAGGATTATCCCCCACCTGTTTACAAGGTCACCATATGTTTCCCCACGACCTTGATATTTATGTTCTTGTTCCCTCTTATCAACATGTTGTACAATTTTCTTGTTTTTGTTCCATTATTGTTCCTTGTTATCTATATTACCTATCATTATGTTGAACAATTTCTTGCCATTTTGTTCCTTGTTTTAGATTTGAACTCAGTACTCGGTAGTGTAGTGGTTAGCCAACCAAGTTGAACCTTGTTAACTTGGAGTTTGGAGGGTTGAGCGTCTGCCTTGGTAGCTCTAGGCCGCGGGATCGATTCCCGCCCAGGGCGGATTATATCCTGTACGGATAATGTTCGTTCTCCGAACAGCTGGCTTTCTCCTATCCTGTCTTTTCTCTCTTCGATTCTAGGAACCTCAGTAGTTAGAGTCCCCTTTATCAAACTTCTTAAAAAAATTGTACTGCTTAACCTTATCGGGCATGTCAATTTCCACCAATCCCCAAAATAGGAGGTACCCCACGACACTGATCATTGTTCATCTCAAATCCCAGGTGGTTGATCTTTTAAGTTTCATTAATTAATACTAATGGCCTCAGGTGACATTCAGGTACCTATACTGCCTACATAAATACCTACCAAAATGTGTAGGTAATTAACATGGTCATAATATTGGTCGTAATCAAGGTTGGAGTCGATTCTTTCTTGAATTCTTCTTTTGACAATACTTGTGAGGATTTTAGATGCGTGTGACAGCAGACCCTTAGATGCGTGTGACACCTAACCCTTAGAGCTCCATTATTATGTGGTCACACTCTCAAATAAATGAGGATAAACTTCCATACCTCATCTGGGATAGAACCCACGCCCTTCTGTTTACCAGGCGAGCGTCTTGACCACTACACCACCGAGGTAGGTATGGCTTGTCGTCGAATGGAGGGTAAAACCCCTGTTAATTAAAACTTCATCATTTCTAATTTCTACAATGACGTTAAAGTTAAAGCCCTATTAAATAAAACTTACCCAAAACCAGGGCCGGCACCTTCAGCCAATTGGCACCAAATTAGTCCCAACACTATCCATCTGATTCCGAAACTTTTCCACGCCTGATAGTCCAACATGGTTTGAATCAAGACTTGTGATTGGTCGAGAGATTAGAAGAGGGGAGGAGGGAAAATTTGAAGGGAGGGGAGGAGAGGTATAGGATTTTGATTGGTCAAGAGAGGAGGGAGAGGAGAGGTTTCAAAATTGAACCAAGACTTGTGATTGGTCAAGAGATTAGAAGAGGAGAGGAGGACAGATTGGAAGTGTTGAGGCTTTTTTATTGGTTGAGAGATTAGAAGAAGGGAGGAGTGTAGATTGGAGAGGAGAGGGAGGCTTTTGATAGGTCAAGAGAGGAGGGAAAAGAGGGTACTCAAAGTTGAATCAACAATTCCTATTGGTCAAGAAAGGAGAAGAAGGGAAGACAGATTGGAAGGGAGGAGAGGGTGAGATTTTCGATTGGTCAAGAGAGTAGGGAGAAGAGGAGACTCAGAATTGAATCAAGTTCTTCTGATTAGTCAAGAAATGAGAAGAGGGGAGGATGGCTGATTGGAAGGGACCAGAGGGTGGGGTCTTTTTATTGGTCAATAAAGGAGAAGAGGGGAAAATTCAGATAGAAGAGGAGAATTCTTTTGATTGGTCACAAGAGGATTGAGAAGAGGAGACTTCAAATTGAATCAATAATTCTCATTGGTCAAGAAAAGAGAAGAGGAGAAAGAGGAGAGGCGCTGATTTTTGATTAGTCAAGAAAGGAGAAGAGGGGAAAAGTCAGATAGGAGGAGGAAGAGAGGCCTTTTGATTGGTCAAGAGAGGAGGGAGAAGAGGAGACTTAAAGTTGAATCAATAATTCTAATTGGTCAAGAAAGGAGAAGAGGGGAAGAAGGAGAAAAAGAGAGGAGAGGAGGTGGTTTCTGATTTTGAAATAGGTGGCGCTTCAATCGGGTGCGAAAAATCATTTCTCTCTTATGTCATCCCCTGAGGCTGTCACAGGATTTAGGATTAGGACCTGTTGTGGGCTGCAAACTGTTGAGAAAAGGAATTTCAATTTCGTCAAAAGCATGGACAACAATAAAATTATCTAATTCAAAATTTTATAATAATTAAAATAAAAAAAAGTGAAAGACAGTTGAAATTCGACATTCAGCTCCTATCTTTAAGTAAGTATATCTATACCTAAACCTAAGGAAAGTAAATTTGGTAAGCTTTCGAGAATACTCAGATTCTCATCGTCAGGCCAACAAATTGACTCATTAAGGTAATTCGAAAATAAATCACGTAGGTAAAGACTTCACGACCAGACAACTATTGGTATCATGGACACGGAAGTATCTCTATATAGGTATCTACAAATCTCTATATAGTTATAGGTATCTACAAATCTTAGGTACATACCTATTTCTGTTTCAATAATAGGTAGGTACCTAATTTGCCTAGGATGCTATTTCTAAGATACCTACCCAGAAGTTTGATATACCAACTTTCTCAATAAGACAGTGTTAAAAATATTTAAATAAGTATTAGGTATACATATACCTAAGGAAAGTAAATTTGGTAAGCTTTCGAGAATACTCAGATTCTCATCATCACGCCAACAAATTGACTCATTAAGGTAATTCGAAAATAAATCACGTAGGTACCTATATAGGTAAAGACTTCACAACTAGACAACTATTAGTATCATGGACACGGAAGGATCTCTATAGGTAAGTAGTTATAGGTATCTACAAATCTTAGGTACCTACATACCTATTTATGTTTCAATAATACCTAATTTGCCTAGGATGCCATTTCTAAGAAAGATACCTATCCAGAAGTTTGATATACCAACTTTCTCAATTTGACAGAGTTAAAAATATTGACACGACATGTATTTGAGCAGGTAATTTATATCTTTGTTTAGATATATGAATACCTTGCACTTTTTTTACTTACGTCAGTTACTGGAATCGAACTTTGAACAATTGAACCTTAAACTTATCTATTAAAAACTTTCTCAAATGTGTTAAACATACTCACATTCAATCTAACTTGGAAATTTTATTAAAAATATTTAAATCTTTTACATAGTAAGATGGTATTACCTAATACTATACTTTTAGGTAGGTACTTGTCTAAGATTATCTAGTGTAAGCTATTGAAAGTTATTTAATCCTTCGATTTTACGTAACCGTCACCTAACAAAGACTAGAGATTGTCTACAGCACTAAGGTCTACACTCTATACAAGACAGATTCTACAAGAACCTAATAAGTACAGGTACCTATCACACACCATACCTGCACGGTCTTCTAGTTGTTCTATGGCAAAGTCTGTGTTATAAACTCACATAAGTTGTCATTGATAAACCAAGTATAGATCGCCCATGACTAATCGATAGGTACTGTTAATAACACTCTTTTTCACTTCACAAACTTGACGTAAAGGCGCAGGAGTGAAGGTCGGGAAGTTTGGATTCGGACACGGGGGGCGCTAGGTGCGCGGGGGTGTGCACCTGAAATGGAGGTTAAAAAACGGAGGTGTTTATTTGATTTAATACGTATTTCACAATACAGTGATGAGAGATCTTCTAAACTCGGACCTTTGTAAGTTTCTACAGCTAGGCCGGCCAGTTACTATCAGGTACCTACCTAGACCTGACAGGTACGCCTGAATATCTGCGCCTGTCAGGTTTACCTGAGAGTGTATAACAGCAATAAGAAGTATCTCAGGCGACCTGTCACGTCTGCCTGATAGTGTGTGACAGTAATAATAAGTCTTTCAGGCGACCTGTCAGGTCTACCTGATAGTGAATGGCCGGCCTTAAGGGCACCCTCTTTCATTATGCGTCATGTATCTCGAGCCCCTCTCTATTTGCATTATTCTTTGTTTCAACTTTGCCAGCCTAGTTGGCTTCCAGGGCAGAGTGTCTGCCTAGAAAGCGCTAGGTCGGGGGTTCCATTCTCGTCCGGGGCGAACTTTATCCGAAACAGATAAGGTTCGTTCTCGGAACGGCTGGCTTTCTCCTATCCTGTCTTCCTCCTCTCTACGATTTCGGTACAACAAGACCTTAGCAGTTACAGTTTCCTCTATCAAACCTCTTGATAGAAAGGGAGATTTAATTAGAGATTTGTAAAAGCTCAACCCATCCTTTAAGGCTGTTTGATGCCTTACACCTCTAAGTCTCTAAATGGGTTTTTTGTGTATGGGGATTTAGCTAAAAAGAAAAAAAAAAATGATGCAAAGGGAATGTGTGGCTTTTATACTGTGTTGTTTACGGACCCTAATAGGTATACCTAAAGAGTATTTGACAACAGTTTTGTCCCTGTGATATACTTCTAGGTACGGATACGTTCTGAAAACGCAAATACATATACCTAGCTACAGCATACCTACCTAGGTACATAGCAATAATGATGGTGATTCTCAATAAGACAATGGATCACAAATGGATAATACCTACCGAATTACGTTAGGTACAATTAGGTATATATGTATAGGTACTTAGAGTCTAATTCTTCCATCATGGGAGCCAGTATTCGGTACCTATAGCAGGATATAATATACAGGTAGGTAGATAGGTACCTATTATTATACCATGTGTAGCACATATACAGGGTTGTATTGAACATTTCTGTTAAAATTTCATTACATTTAGGTTTACTCTCTTCGAGAGGTATCATAATAAATTGGCTTTAGGTATCACAGAACAATCCAGACTCCAGACAGACATCACACCATCAACTAAATGGAAAGCATGTTGAGTGTTGAGTTCGTTCATTGATGAGACTGAGTGCAATTCATTTCATTGTGTACGTTAACTGATGGCAATTTGTAGATTTCCTTTACCATTGTTAAAACTCCCATCGATTAAACTCACATTCTGATTGTATTGTATCTATATATACCTGTATCTATAATATATATATCTGTATTGTATCTAGATTGTATGTATCTGATTGTATCTATATATACCTCCAACATCCTCAATTCCTCATGATACAGATGCAACTGATTGTGTTCTGCTACATAACCTAATAAAATATTGAAAGATAGCGGGTTCGATTCCCGCCTGGAGCGAAATTTATTCTAAACGGATAGGGTTCGATCCTTCGTTCTCGAAGGTCTGATTTCGCGGGAGGATCCTAGAAGGAGCTTTATTTGATCAGCATAATAAAATTCATCCGACATGTTAGGTATATATGTAGCTTATAGCTTGTACCTTCATAATTTCACCTACCTACTCCAGAATTCTAAAGAGTTCAGTAACTTCTGTATTCTGGCAGTTCTTTGTTTTGGTTGTTGTGTGTTGTTTGGTTTGGTAGTGGTAATACTCATTATTATTTGATACAGGAGTCATTGTGTCATCAACGCCATTAAATCTTTTTTGTTGTGATAACTCAAGATCAAGAGATGCCATAGTTAGGTACCTATTTTTAGTGGATGTGACAAATATTTCTACTGAATTTTGCAGTGTTTATCCACATGATGAAGAAGTAGGTAGGTACCTTCCTACATGGGTAACTATGTATCAATTTTTTTTTTGAATAAGATTGAGTTTTAAATTTATTCTTATTCTATGTACCTAAATACTATTTACTATTTATTACCTATTTAGTAAATAGGTAACTATAGGTACCTACTTATTTATACATATACCAGTATAGGTATACCTATAAGGAAATAGCATCCTGTCCTTAGTTACTTAGCCTTGCACTTCATGAATGAATAAAATAATCTAACTACTTAGAAGGTATAACCATGTTACAATTTTACATATCAAATACATACCTGTTTACATTCACGATATTATTAATTTAATCCATACCAGTAGGTAAGTAGATGGGTATGTAGCCATCATATTATACCTTGACGGATCCCTGATGCTTAAACTTGGAAGGAAAAAAATTACTTACCTTTTTAAGGCCCGCGGATAACCACACAAAAATTGATGTAAGGAGTAGGTAGACTGCAGATAAAATAATGTTGATTACTTAATAATTATACCTATATTATAATAAATAGCACTGTCATCACAAAAAGGTAATTATAAAAAAAAAGCACAAGCCTAATGAAAAAATCTATCAATTAAAAAAAATTGCACGTCTAAAATTTTCGAAATTTTGGAAATACGAAAACTAAACATCAATCAACTCACACTAGAACGATCTTGAAATTTGCAACCAGAACACGTGGTATGTAGATAATCTAGTCAGACCAAGACTCAATTGGCAACTAACTGACGGTTGAATTCATACACAAGAGCGAATAAGTCCAAGATTTTAATAAGGTAGAAGGTATAACAGTCCGTTTTTTTCCTGTTCCAATTCCAGATGAAATTTCCAAGAGGCTTTAAAGTCATTATAGATTCAAAGTTTCAGGGATTTCCCCCAGAAATAAGTATGTAATAGGAATTACCTCACTTACCTACGTCCTTATGTGTGTATATGTTAGTGGATCTCCTGAGAATAACTTCCACTAACAAAAACAATTACTGGTTGACCAATTAAATATAAAATTTCATTATTTATTTTACCCCCAAAAAAATACCCCAATATCTACGTTATTTTTGTCCGCCGAAAATCTTCATCTAATAAGAATACAATAATTATTTAAAGTCAATATTTAAGGGTATTTGAGTGGAATTTTCGAGTGTATGGCCGCCATACACGCCCTATAACATGGACGCTACGCCACTGTCTACAACACTAAGGTCTACACTCTATACAAGACAGATTCTACAAGAACCTAAGTACCTACCACACACCATACTATACGGTCTTCTAGTCGTTCTATGGCAAAGTCTGTGTTATAAACTCACATATTTAAGTTGTCATTGATAAACCAAGTACCTATAGATCGCCTGCAAGTGAAAACAGGTGACGTCGCGCGACATTGTCGCGCGATTTTGTCGCACGACAGAGGTCGCGTTGGTGGAAATCCACCTTTATAGACTTCGAAAAGGCATTCGACCGTGTCCAACATACCAAACTAGTAGAGATTCTAAGGAAAATAAAATTAGATGACAAAGACATTCGTATAATAGCCAACCTATATTGGCAACAAAAAGCAACAGTGAGGACAGAAAACCGAGAGACAGAAGAGGTTAAAATCAAACGTGGAGTTAGGCAAGGCTGTGTCTTGTCTCCGTTACTCTTTAATCTATACTCAGAAGAGTTATTCAATAGGTAGGTAGGTAGGTATATTATCTACTATTTTATGGTTGTGTGGTGGTAAAGTTCTAACATTCTTAAAAAAAAAAAAAAAATGATGCAAAGGGAATGAGTGTCTTTTATACTGTGTTGTATACGGACCCTAATAGGTACCTAAAGAGTATTTGACAACACTTTTGTCTTTTGTCCCTGTGATATATTTCTACGGATGAATTCTGAAAACGCAAAGACATATAGGTAGCTATATATAATACCTCCTAGGAGTGACACTTTGTCCAAAAATTGACCATGAAAAATTAAAAAACAAAGAAGTGATTGAGGAAGCATCAAATATCTTAAAAGAGAGACTTAGAATCATTAATACAACTAAATTGACCATGAAAAATTAAAAAACAAAGAAGTGATTGAGGAAGCATCAAATATCTTAAAAGAGAGACTTAGAACCATTAATACAACCGGAATTATTGAGAATGAAATGGTAGAAGAACTATGGAAGGGAACAAAAGAAGCTATAAACAAATTGACCATGAAAAATTAAAAAACAAAGAAGTGATTGAGGAAGCATCAAATATCTTAAAAGAGAGACTTAGAACCATTAATACAACTGGAATCATTGAGAATGAAATGGTAGAAGAACTATGGAAGGGAACAAAAGAAGCTATAAAGCTATCATCATGTTGAACAATTTCTTGCCATTTTGTTCCTTGTTTTAGATTTGAACTCAGTACTCGGTAGTGTAGTGGTTAGCCAACCACAAGTTGAACCTTGTTAAATTGGAGTTTGGAGGGTTGCGCGTCTGCCTTGGTAGCGCTAGGCCGCGGGGTCGGTTCCCACCCAGGGCGGATTATATCCTGCACGGATATTGTTCGTTCTCGGAACAGCTGGCTTTCTCCTATCCCGTCTTTTCTCTCTTCGATTCTGGGGAACTGCAGTAGTGAGAGTCCCCTTTATCAAACCTCTTAAAAAAATTTTTACTGGTTAACCTTGTCGGGCATGTCAATTTCCACCAATCCGAAAAATAAGAGGTACCCCACGACACTGATCATTGTTCATCTCAAATCCCAGGTGGTTGATCTTTTAAGTTTTATTAATTAATACTAATGAGCTATAAACGAAATCACGCAAAACAAATTCATAGAAAAGAGAGAAAGATCAAAGAAACAACAATGGATGACATCAGAAATACTAGGACTGATGGAAAAAAGAAGACACCTGAAACAAAATAAAGTTGCATACAAGGAAGCTCAAAAAGAAATCAGAAGGAAAATAAGACAAGCAAAAGAAGAATGGCATGCTCAACAATGCACTGAACTTGAAGGATATGATATCTTACATGACTCATTCAATCAGCATAAAATGATCAGAAAAATGGTAAAAAGTAAAAAAGGCAATTCCAATGGTATACTGATGAATGAAGATAATATCTTGTTGCTATCAGAAGATGATCGATTAGAAGAATGGAAAAAATATATCCTAGAATTATTTGATGATGATCGAGGCGAAGAATATGTAATAGAGAATATAACAACGGGGCCTTCAATCTTAGTTGATGAAATTCAAAAAGCTATCAAGAACTCTAAAAATAGAAAAGCACCAGGCCCAGATTCTATACATACAGAAATAATGAAACTTTTCGACAGTGAAACGTTAAAACTCGGACTGGATTTAAGTTTAAGACGTTAGACTTAGAAATCCTGTCAAAATCAAGCCCCTGGATGTAAGCTTGCGTGCTAACTGGGCCATTGCCATACTTTTCAATAATATTTACAACACCGGGTTAATCCCAGATGATTGGCTAAAATCTGTATTTGTGACACTTCCCAAAATACCTAATGCTAAAAAATGCAACCAATACAGAACCATCAGCCTCATGAGCCATGCATTGAAAATATTTCTCAAGGTCATCCATCAAAGAATTCATAGAAAAATAGAGGAAAATTTGGGTATTACTCAGTTTGGATTCCGGGGAGGTCTTGGTACGCGTGAAGCCTTGTTCTGTCTGCAAGTGTTAATTCAAAGATGTAGAGATATTAATCAAGATGTTTATGCATGTAATCAATAATTCTAATTGGTCAAGAAAGGAGAAGAGGGGAAGAAGGAGAAAAAGAGAGGAGAGGAGGTGGTTTCTGATTTTGAAATAGATGGCGCTTCAATCGGGTGCGAAAAATCATTTCTCTCTTATGTCATCCCCTGAGGCTGTCACACAGGATTCAGGACCTGTTGTGGGCTGCAAACTGTTGAGAAAAATTTTTTAATTTCGTCAGAAGCATGGACAACAAAAAAATTATCTAATTCGAAATTTATTAATAGGTAATTAAAATAAAGAAAAGAGAAAGACAGTTGAAATTCGACATTCAGCTCCTAAATATCTTTAAATAAGTATTAGGTATATACATACCTAAGGAAAGTAAATTTGGTAAGCTTTCGAGAATACTGAGATTCTCATCGTCAGATTCGTCAGGCCAACAAATTGACTCATTAAGGTAATTCGAAAATAAATCACGTAGGTACTAACTTCTCCTCTAACTCTCTCTGCTTCGCGTAATCCTTCTCCACTAGAATCGAACTCATCCGAGTCTGCCCGACAATGCCCGAAGACCGAGACTCCCCGATTCGCGTCTCCCGAGTTTCCCCGACAGAGATCGTGCTCTTCACGTAGGTAAAGACTTCACGACTAGACAACTATTGGTATCATGGACACGGAAGGATCTCTAATGTAGGTAGTTAGGTATCTACAAATCTTAGGTACCTACATACCTATTTATGTTTCAATAATACCTACCTAATTTGCCTAGGATACTAAGTATTTCTAAGATACCTATCCAGAAGTTTGATATACCAACTTTCTCAATTTGACAGAGTTAAAAATATTGACACGACATGTATTTGAGCAGGTAATTTATATCTTTGTTTAGATATATGAATACCTTGCACTTTTTTTACTTACGTCAGTTACTGGAATCGAACTTTGAACCTTAAACTTATCTTTACCAGCAAGTTTGGTGATTGTGAAGAATTACCGGTAATTTTTCAAAATTACCAATTTTCTACATTTACCGTAACATATATATACCTCCAACATCCTCAATTCCTCATGATACAGATGCAACTGATTGTGTTCTGCTACATAATCTATTAAAATATTGAAAGATAGCGGGTTCGATTCCCGCCTGGAGCGGATTTTATTCTAAACATATAGGGTTCGATCCTTCGTTCTCGAAGCTCTGATTTCGCGGGAGGATCCTTAGAACGAGCTTTATTTGATCAGCATAATAAAATTCATCCGACATGTTAGGTATCTCCTCTTATAGCAGTTTACTAGACTTAAGATTGACATAAAGCAATAATTTTCTCCTGGCCCTTTTAAAAGGGGGAGACGTCATATCTGGCAACACTGTTGGAAACCTCATACATCTGGCAACACTGTTGGAATTTGGAAATGGAATCTGAGGTTAGCTTGCTGAAATGTCTCGTGTAGCTCGTGTCTTAAAATTATTATAATTGTGATAAAATATGTTAAAATAATAAAGTGTTTGATGAGGTTAGCTTGCTGAAATGTCTCGTGTAGCTCGTGTCTTAAAATTATTATAATTGTGATAAAATATGTTAAAATAATAAAGTGTTTAAATGTTAATTGTATTAATGTATAAATCCCTCTTCTTATTTTCCCTGACATATAACATGACATAATGTAACATGACGATAGCTTGTACCTTCATAATTTCACCTACCTACTCCAAAATTCTAAAGAGTTCAGTAACTTCTGTGTTCTGGCAGTTCTTTGTTTTGGTTGTTGTGTGTTGTTTGGTTTGGTAGTGGTACTCATTATAGGATTTGATACAGGAGTCATTGTGTCATCAACACCATGAAATCTTTTTGGTTGTGATGACACAAGATCAAGAGGTGCCATAGTTAGGTAGGGACCTATTTTTAGTGGATGTGCTGACAAATATTTCTACTGAATTTTGCAGTGTTTATCCACATGATGAAGAAGTAGGTATAGGTATACCTTCCTACATGGGTAACTATGTATCAATTTTTTTTTAATAAGATTGAGTTTTAAATTTATTCTTATTCTATGTACCTAAATACTATTTACTATTTATTACCTATTTAGTAAATAGGTAACTAGGTAGGTACCTACTTATTTATACATATACCAGTATAGGTATACCTATTATAAGGAAATAGCATCCTGTCCTTAGTTACTTAGCCTTGCACTTCATGAATGAATAAAATAATCTAACTACTTGGAAGGTATAACCATGTTACAATTTTACATATCAAATACATATACCTACCTGTTTACATTCACGATATTATTAATTTAGGTAATTCATAAAGTAGGTAAGTAGATGGGTATGTAGCCATCATATTATTATACCTTGACAGATCCCTGATGCTTAAACTTGGAGAGGAAAAAAAATACTTACCTTTTCAAGGCCCGCAGATAACCACACAAAAATTGATGTAAGAAACAGTAGGTAGGTAGACTGCAGATAAAATAATGTTGATTACTTAATTATAATAAATAGCACTGTCATCACAAAAAGGTAATTATAAAAAAAAGTACAAGATTAATGAAAAAATCTATCAATAAAAAAATTGCACGTCGAAAATTTGGAAAAACGAAAACTAAACATCAATCAACTCACACTAGGACGATCTTGAAATTTGCAACCAGAACACGTGGTATGTAGATATCTAGTCAGACCAAGACTCAATTGGCAACTAAAACTAACGAACTAACTGACGGTTGAATTCATACACAAGAGCGAATAAGTCCAAGATTTTAATTAGGTATAGGTAGGTACCAACAGTCCGTTTTTTCTGTTCCAATTCCAGATGAAATTTCCAAGAGGCTTTAAAGTCATTACAAATTCAAAGTTTCAGGGATTTCCCCCAGAAATATGTAATAGGAATTACCTCACTTACCTATGTGTGTATGTTAGTGGATCTCCTGAGAACAACTTCCACTAACAAAAACAATCACTGGTTGACCAATTAAATATAAAATTTCATTATTTATTTTACCCCCCAAAAAATACCCCAATACGTTATTTTTGTCCGCCGAAAATCTTCGTTTCCTGGACTATACTTACAAGGCAGATGCGTTACTCGAATAATAGGTAATATAGAAATATCAAGATAGGTACAACATAGGTACATGTCTCTTTGCAACTGATTTTTAATAATACCTATTTCCCATGAGGAAAGCTTTTTTATCCAAAAAAGGCCTAGACACACTGGAGTACTCTAGACTAGACCTTTCTTTAAAATAAAATGCGTCAATTACTATGTACCTTATAGGTACCTATGTATTAGGGAAGTAGGAGCCTACATAGGTAGGTACATGATTATTGAATGCATATTGGTACCTATTATAAATACCTATTGACAACAGGTGGTTGACTACCTGGGGTGATTTGTTCAGGATTATCCCCCACCTGTTTACAAGGTCACCACCATATGTTTTCCCCACGACCTTGATATTTATGTTCTTGTTCCTTCTTATCCACATGCTGTACAATTTTCTTGTTTTTGTTCCATTATTGTTCCTTGTTATCTATATTACCTATCATCATGTAGAACAATTTCTTGCCATTTTGTTCCTTGTTTTAGATTTGAACTAAGTACTCAGTAGTGTAGTGGTTAGCCAACCAAGTTGAACCTTGTTAAATTGGAGTTTGAAGGGTTGCGCGTCTGCCTTGGTAGCGCTAGGCCGCGGGGTCGGTTCCCGCCCAGGGCGGATTATATCCTGCACGGATAATGTTCGTTCTCCGAACAGCTTTCTCCTATCTTGTCTTTTCTCTCTTCAATTCTGGGGAACCTCAGTAGTGAGAGTCCCCTTTATCAAACCTCTTAAAAAAAAATTGTAGGTAGTGGTTAACCTTATCGGACATCATGTCAATTTCCACCAATCCCCAAAATAAGAGGTACCCCACGACACTGATCATTGTTCATCTCAAATCCCAGGTGGTTGATCTTTTAAGTAATTATAAGTACCTATCATTAATTAATACTAATAATACTAATGGCCTCAGGTGACATTCAGGTACCTACTGCCTACATAAATACCTACCAAAATGTGTAGGTAATTAACATGGTCATAATTGATGATTCAGATTTCAAAGTGTGTTTTTTTATGCTAAGGACATTGTAGAAATTTTATTTGGTTATTTCCTATTTTATCAGTAAGACAAGAAAGTAAGGTGACTCATCTGTGATTCATCACCTCTCGGAATCACATCGGAGACATTTCCTGACAAAATTTTATAGGTATCCTGTTATCCTGGTATGCTCAATATATATTCTAGGCCTTAACTTCACATCCTAGATCCGCCCGCTGACCACCACACACCGGGAGGTCGCCAGTTCATTCCCGCTGACCTTTTTTTGCGCCAGTTCGTTCCCACACACCTGGTTCCGGGCCGTATTTAGAATTTCCTATACTAATGGCCTCAGGTGACATTCAGGTACCTACTGCCTACATAAATACCTACCAAAATGTGTAGGTAATTAACATGGTCATAATTGCTGATTCAGATTTCATTGTGTTTTTTTCTTTTTTTTGGGCTAAGGACATTGCAGAAATTTTATTTGGTATTTCCTATTTTATGAGTAAGAGAAGAAAGTATAAGGTGACTCATCTGTGATTCATCACCTCTCGGAGTCACATCGGAGACATTTCCTGCCAAAATTTTATAGGTATCCTGTTAACCTGGTATGCTCAATATATATTCTAGGCCTTAACTTCACATCCTAGATCCGCCCGCTGACCACCAAACACCTGGTTCTGGGCCGTATTTAGAATTTCCTCGGGGAGAACAAGAGTCCAAAGAATGATGTACGGGAGGAGGGCCTCACCCCTCCTAAATATACGGCCCTGACCTACTTTGATAGAAATAGTTCAGAGCAAGACCTCTCCAGCTAACATAAAGTACGTAGCGAGATCTTTTGGTCCTATCCAAATAAAATGGAAAAGAAGAAGAGCTTAGATGAATTTGAATTTTAATAATAACTAGATACATTTTATTCACAGGAGTATTTACAATTACATTATCTAGGTATACTTATTGCAATCAAAGAAAGAATAAAAGAAATAACGTCGAAAATTTTGTCACAAAAAAAAAAAGAACAGAAAAAGAAGATATGATTCAGCCCTTTTTAAAATGATACAGGACTTTTTGGAATCTTTCAGCTCTTTTTTTGGAAATGGTTCAGCCCTTATCGAGTAGTATCTACTCAGCCGTTCCGAGACCAAACCTTATAGATAGGTACAACATAGGTACATGTCTCTTTGCAACTGATTTTTAATAATACCTATTTCCCATGAGGAAAGCTTTTTTATCCAAAAAAAGGCCTAGGACACACTAGAGTAGTCTAAACTCTAGACTCTAGAGTACTCTGGACTAGACCTTTCTTTAAAATAAAAGGCGTCAATTACTATGTACTTACCTATGTAGGGAAGTAGGAACCTACATAGGTAGGTAGGTACATGATTATTGAATGCATATTGGTATTATAAATACCTGTTGACAACAGGTGGTTGACTACCTGGGGTAATTTGTTGTGATTTTTCCATCAGCAAGTTCAGGATTATCCCCCACCTGTTTACAAGGTCACCATATGTTTTCCCCACGACCTTGATATTTATGTTCTTGTTCCTTCTTATCAACATGTTGGAAAATTTTCTTGTTTTTGTTCCATTATTGTTCCTTGTTATCTAAGTATATTAGGTACCTATCATCATGTTGAACAATTTCTTGCCATTTTGTTCCTTGTTTTAGATTTGAACTCAGTACTCGGTAGTGTAGTGGTTAGCCAACCACAAGTTGAACCTTGTTAAATTGGAGTTTGGAGGGTTGCGCGTCTGCCTTGGTAGCGCTAGGCCGCGGGGTCGGTTCCCACCCAGGGCGGATTATATCCTGCACGGATATTGTTCGTTCTCGGAACAGCTGGCTTTCTCCTATCCCGTCTTTTCTCTCTTCGATTCTGGGGAACTGCAGTAGTGAGAGTCCCCTTTATCAAACCTCTTAAAAAAATTTTTACTGGTTAACCTTGTCGGGCATGTCAATTTCCACCAATCCGAAAAATAAGAGGTACCCCACGACACTGATCATTGTTCATCTCAAATCCCAGGTGGTTGATCTTTTAAGTTTTATTAATTAATACTAATGGCCTCAGGTGACATTCAGGTACCTACTGCCTACATAAATACCTACCAAAATGTGTAGGTAATTAACATGGTCATAATTGCTGATTCAGATTTCATTGTGTTTTTTTCTTTTTTTTGGGCTAAGGACATTGCAGAAATTTTATTTGGTATTTCCTATTTTATGAGTAAGAGAAGAAAGTAAGGTGACTCATCTGTGATTCATCACCTCTCGGAATCACATCGGAGACATTTCCTGCCAAAATTTTATAGGTATCCTGTTATCCTGGTATGCTCAATGTATATTCTAGGCCTTAACTTCACATCCTAGATCCGTCCGCTGACCACCACACACCGGGAGGTCGCCAGTTCGTTCCCGCTGACCTTTTTTTGCGCCAGTTCGTTCCCACACACCTGGTTCCGGGCCGTATTCAGAATTTCCCCGGGGAGAGCAAGAGTCCAAAGAATGATGTACGGGAGGAGGGCCTCACCCCTCCTGAATACAGCCCTGACCTACGATATCTGTGGTATTCAGGGTTTGACAAAACGCGCATCCCACACTTGCTTGGATCAACAGCATGTTTCCAAAATTTACGGTATGTTTATGTACCGGGCTAGGATGAGCTCGGACGACGTGAGATAGCTGTCCCGGCGGCAATTTTTAAAATTTATTTTATATTTATTTTTGTTTGCTTTGTAATTCGCTTGTTTTTAATAGCTAATATAAATGAAAAGTATTATATAAACGTGCAAACTAAAGATAAAAAGTAAAAAATGAATTCAGATTGTACAAGTTGCGGAAAAAAAATCAAAATTTCGAATTTCCCGCCAACTTTACACGCTTAAAGGCCGACGATGGCCTAGCTCAGCCCAGTACATAAACACACCCTGATAGAAATAGTTCAGAGCAAGACCTCTCCAGCTAACATACGTAGCGAGATCTTTTGGTCCCATCCAAATAAAATGGAAAAGAAGAAGAGCTTAGATGAATTTGAATTTTTTAATAATAACTAGATAGATACATTTTATTCACAGGAGTATTTACAATTACATTATGTAGGTATACTTATTGCACTCAAAGAAAGAATAAAAGAAATAACGTCGAAAATTTTGTCACAAAAAAAAAGAACAGAAAAAGAAGATATGATTCAGCCCTTTTTAAAATGATACAGGACTTTTTGGAATCTTTTAGCTCTTTTTTTGGAAATGGTTCAGCCCTTATCGAGTAGTATCTACTCAGCCGTTCCGAGACCAAACCTTAACCGTTTGAGCCAAACTTCTCCCCGGGCGGGAATCGAACCCTCACCCTCACTTCCGCATCTTTTTCGTATACCCTTTCCGCGACATAGCATTGTCCCCCTGGGCCTCACACTCACGCTTCACCTTATCAATTATATCCTTGACTAACTTCTCCTCTAACTCTCTCTGCTTCGCGTAATCCTTCTCCACTAGAATCGAACTCATCCGAGTCTGCCCGACAATGCCCGAAGGCCGAGACTCCCCGATTCGCGTTTCCCGAGTGTCCCCGACGGAGATCGTGTTCACCGGGCGGGAATCGAACCCTCACCCTCACTTCCGCATCTTTTTCGTATACCCTTTCCGCGACATAGCATTGTCCCCCTGGGCCTCACATTCACGCTTCACCTTATCAATTATATCCTTGACTAACTTCTCTTCTAACTCTCTCTGCTTCGCGTAATCCTTCTCCACTAGAATAGAACTCATCCGAGTCTGGCCGACAATTCCCGAAGACCGAGACTCCCCGATTCGCGTTTCCCGAGTGTCCCCGACGGAGATCGTGTTCTGCGCCTGCGTGGAGGACTCACTAGAGGGCGTGTCGGTTTGCGCATGCGTGGTTTCGTCGCAGTCGATGTTATGTTTGGCTTGCAGATGGCCGAGGTAGCCTTTCTTGGATTTGAAGTATTGTTTGCATTCGGTAAAAACTTTCTCAAATGTGTTAAACATACTCACATTCAATCTAACTTGGAAATTTTATTAAAAATATTTAAATCTTTTACATAGTAAGATGGTATTACCTAATACTATACTTTTAGGTAGGTACTTGTCTAAGATTATCTAGTGTTTGCATTCGGCGCAGGAGTGAAGGTCGGGAAGTTTGGATTCGGACACGGGGGGCGCTAGGTGCGCGGGGGTGTGCACCTGAAATGGAGTTTAAAAAACGGAGGTGTTTATTTGATTTTTAATACTTATTTCACAATATGGAGGTATTTCACAATACAGTGATGAGATTCACAATATGGAGGTATTTCACAATACAGTGATGGCGCAGGAGTGAAGGTCGGGAAGTTTGGATTCGGACACGGGGGGCGCTAGGTGCGCGGGGGTGTGCACCTGAAATGGAGGTTAAAAAGCGGACGTGTTTATTTGATTTTAATACGTATTTCACAATATGAAGGTATTTCACAATACAGTGATGAGAGATCTTCGAAACTCGGACCTTTGTAAGTTTCTAGAGCTAGGCCGGCCATTTACTATCAGGTACCTAGACCTGACAGGTACGCCTGAACATCTGCGCCTGTCAGGTTTACCTGAGAGTGTATGACAGCAATAATAAGTATCTCAGGCGACCTGTCAGGTCTGCCTGATAGTGTGTGACAGCAATAAAAGGTCTTTCAGGCGACCTGTCAGGTCTACCTGATAGTGAATGGCCGGCCTGAAGGGCACCCTCTTTCATTATGCGTCATGTATCTCGAGCTCTTCTCTATTTGCATTATTCTTCGTTTCAACTTTGCCAGCCTAGTTGGCTTCCAGTGCAGAGTGTCTGCCTTGAAAGCGTTAGGTCGGGGGTTCCATTCTCGTCCGGGGCGAACTTTGTCCTAAACAGATAAGATTCGTTCTCGGAACGGCTGGCTTTCTCCTATCCTGTCTTCCTTCTCTCTACGATTTCGATACAACAAGACCTCAGCAGTTACAGTTCCCTCTGTCAAACCTCTTGATAGAAAGGGAGATTTAATTAGAGATTTGTAAAAGCTCAACCCATCCTTTAAAGGCTGTTTGATGCCTTACACCTAAGTCTTGTGTATGGGGATTTAGCTAAAAGGATAAGTAGCTATTGATTCACTTGAAAAAAGGAAATTTCGTTAGGCGTTCATACGAATTGCTTAGTTTTAAGCATCACACTAAAGTAGTGTGTTGCGACACACCCTACCTGAAATACCTATAAGTATATGTTCGCACGTAATTGGTATTTGTTTGTTTTTATTTACCCCCTTCCCTTTCACCAATTTTCCTTACTTTGGATTATGGCTTTTTGTCAACATCGATCGACATACTAAAGACGTAGGTACCTACTTGCCTTTATCTGTAAATCCAGCTTCAATAAAGACTTTCCATCATCATCATGTGTTTCAATCCTATTTTTTTTTTATATTATATAGACTTTCTATAAGTACAGGGTGTCTACCAAAATGGAAAAATAAAATTCCCTGACTTTTCCCGGTTTTCCAGTCCAATTTTTCAAAATTTCCAGTCTACTTTTCCAAGATTTTCCACCCTATTCCCACTGCGCCGCAGCCGTTTTTTCTTTTTTTCCAAGCAATGTTCTCAAGCCTGTTAAAATTTTTCAATCTTTTTTCATCCGACTAGGGTAAGGCCTTGAGTCCTCCATTTGCACCATGAAATAACTGCGCCGCAGGCCAAATTTTTTCAAGATAAATGACCTTTGACCAAGATAATGACCTCAAGACTACTACAGCCATTTCTCTTTGATCTGGCTTTGGGCCCCTAATAGGTATTTACTATAAGTGAACTGGCATTTTTTTTTTGCAAGGATTATATATATCATACATAGGAATATAATAAAAGCGCC
>NW_007377609.1:11913-44426 GCF_000475195.1 Diaphorina citri | reverse complement strand
TAATTGCATTTAGCAATAATCAATATCCTTACCTGATCCAAAACACACCAGTCTCCTCACAATAGCCCGTTGGTCTCTAGGGCGCCCTGGGTGCATCAGTTTAGTTTAAACTCCTCACTACATCCTCAGCCTCACCATTCCACCAGCATCAGCTGCCATTATGTCCGAGCAATCTTCGAAATAGTAATCTCTACTTTTAAATGGAGCCGGGCTTATGCAAATGGCGTAACAAATTATAAATAAATGGTCGATTCGTGCTGTATTCTTAAAAAGTGGGGAGAACAATCCAAATCTGGAGGTCAACTCGAAACACTCCGATAAAAATAACTATGTAAAAGGTCGAAAATTCAATTTTTATTTTCCGTTCTAATGAAAGAGTTCAAATATGTGTGACGTCAGACTTTACGCAGTTGTTTTTTTTCGTCCGTTAGGTAGCGCCACTATGCAAGCGCGCTAGCAGAGGAGCAGAAAGAACTGCGCCGAAACTATGTGCACAAACACAGTAATGCGTTGCCTGCGAGGGAGCTTTGCTCGGGACATTTGATGTGACGTCTTCGCCTACGGGAGCGTATGCCGTGACGTCAAAGTTCACGATTTACCGGTATTTTTTAAATCGATTTAGGTATCTCGGGATCTAGAAGTCATAAGAAAAGAAAAATTTCGTTGGTCCTCATTTTTCCTGCTCTATGACTTTGAAACATCACCCAAGTAAGCGCAACTGATCTATTGGACTTACTTTATCATGGACACTCGTCGCTATGTTGAAAGCCCACAGCCGCGGGGGACAATAAAAGTTCACAGAAAAAGACGGAAGAACAGGCGATTGTGTACGTTTTATGAAATGGAATCGGACTTTTTAACTTTTCTCAACTTTAATCGCCAGCGGCTATAACATGTTGTTAAGTGTATATGGTTCACCAGCCTAGTTAGCTTGAATTCTAAGCGCTAGGTCACGGGTTCTATTCCCGCCCGGGGCGAAATTTATCATAGACACATAAGGCCCTATAGACACACATAGTTACCACCTATTAATTTACATTTACCTTTTTTTCTAGTTAAACAAGCTCTTTTTACTGAATTGTTAGTTGTATGTATTATTCTTTAACCCATCAAATATACGAGACCTTGTTTAGACTGCTGGGGTAAAGGGACTTTTCAGTCCTATTCGGGTAGGATAAACAAGGTATAAACAAACAAACAAACACTGGCATTTTCCTATCATGTCCTCTTTCTCTCTTCAATTCGGAGCTTTAAGACCTCCATAACTACAGTTCCCCCCATTATCAAACCTCTTTTTTGGAGGGAAAAACGAATTTTGTTCAGAATTTAACCCTTTTAGATTTAATTACAAGAAATCAAGCTGTCAGGTTTACCTGAGAGTGTATGACAGCAATAATAAGTATCTCAGGCGACCTGTCAGGTCTGCCTGATAGTGTGTGACAGCAATATTAAGTCTTTCAGGCGACCTGTCAGGTCTACCTGATAGTGAATGGCCGGCCTTAAGGGCACCCTCTTTCATTAAGCGTCATGTATCTCGAGCTCTTCTCTATTTGCATTATTCTTTGTTTCAACTTTGCCAGCCTAGTTGGCTTCCAGGGCAGAGTGTCTGCCTTGAAAGCGCTAGGTCTTTCTAAAGATCATGGCACGTCTGTGCGGTAAATTTCAGACGTCAAGTCCGAGGGCTTTGTACGCGCTAGGGAGCGGGTTCGATCCCCTCCCGGGGCGAACTTTATCCTAAACAGATCAGGTTCGTTCTCGGAACGGCTGGCTTTCTCCTATCCTGTCTTCCTTCTCTCTACGATTTCGGTACAAGACCTCGGCAGTTACAGTTCCCTCTATCAAACCTCTTGAAAGAAAGGGAGATGTAATTAGAGATTTGTAAAAAAAATGTAAATGTAAATGCAGTTTCTTTGTGTTATTATGTCACAACTTTGGTGCTCACTGCAGCATTGTAGGATTTTCCCAATATCTCAATAATCCTAAAATCCAATGTTTACCTACCATGCTGGCACCGGTCGCTATGCGCATTATATTACTATTACATATTAGCTACTCATTTTCCTCACGAGGCTGAGTGGGCCCCGCAACAGCCAGTCATGACGGAATCAATCATTTGCATGATACAAAATTACTTGACCCCGCCGGGAATCGAACCCGGGTCTCCCGCGTGCAAGGCGAGCGCAGTGACCACTACGCCATGGGAGCTGACTTAATTAGAGATTTGTAAAAGCTCAACCCATCCTTTAAGGCTGTTTGATGCCTTACACCTAAGTCTCTAAATGGGCTTTTTGTGTATGGGGATTTAGCTAAAAAGATAAGTAGCTATTTAGCTAAAAAGATAAGTAGCTATTTAGCTAAAAAGATAAGTAGCTATTTAGCTAAAAAGATAAGTAGCTATTGATTCACTTGAAAAAAGGAAAAATCAGCTAAAAAGGCTGCCGGGGAGCCCGCGGGGCCGCCGCGCCACGCGCCGTGGGAACAAGGCTTTACATAGTCCAAATTTTCAGAGTCTGGCCTACAGTAAAGGAGGAAAATAAAGCTCGAGGAGGGGGGGGGAGCTAAATTAGGCCCTGACACCTACCTAATTTTGGGCTGAATCTCTTTGGCATAAAAATTATTATATCAACCAAGAAGCTAATATATTGATATCGAACAACTCGTATATTTCGATAGTTAATATAAGAGCCAAGTTAAAATAGAAAGTAAAAAAAAGACTGCCTAAATTGTTGTTAATATATGTTGCCCCTTCATGGTTGCATACTTTTTTAATTTAAATCTTTCTTTGTCTTTTTTTAGGCTTTGAAAAATTCCCTGACTTTTTCGATT
The DNA here is from genome assembly GCF_000475195.1 of Diaphorina citri. NCBI lineage: Eukaryota > Metazoa > Arthropoda > Insecta > Hemiptera > Psyllidae > Diaphorina > Diaphorina citri. The sequence goes on along the minus strand of NW_007377609.1, from coordinate 41,600 downwards.
TTTGGCACTTTTTCGTGAAATTCCCTGACTTTTCCCTGACTTTTCCAGTCTCCATGAAATTCCCTGACTTTTCCCGGTTTTCCCGGTTTTCCAGTCTGGTAGACACCCTGAAGTAGGTACCTGCCTAGGTATATCCCTTTGGTTAATTATAATTAGCATTTAGCAATAATAATATCCTACCTGATCCAAACACACCAGTCTCCTCACAATAGCCGTTGCTCTCTAGCGCCCCTGGTGTCAGTTTAGTTAAACTCCTCAGTACATCCTCAGCCTCACATTCCACCACATCAGCTGCCATTATGTCCGAATCTGAAATAGTAATTTCTACTTTAATGGAGCCGTTGCAAATGGGTACGTCTCCTCACAATAGCCGTTGCTCTCTAGCGCCCCTGGTGTCAGTTTAGTTAAACTCCTCAGTACATCCTCAGCCTCACATTCCACCATATCAGCTGCCATTATGTCCGAATCTGAAATAGTAATTTCTACTTTAATGGAGCCGTTGCAAATGGGTACAAATTATAAATAAATGGTCGATTCGTGTGTAAAAAGTTGGGAAAAATCCAAATCTGAGGTCAAAACTCCGAAAAAATAACTATTTACAAGGCAGACGCACTACCAACTAAGCTAACTAGGCTGGCTATTGGCTAAGGAAAAAATCTTTCTTCTCACCTTGTACTTGTGTCGATACCAATGTGTCCGACTGGTAAGCACCTCCCCGCACAGCTTACACGCACATGTCCCATCACTATTCATCAGATACTCCAACAGATCCTTCCTTGTCAACACATCGTCTTCACCAAACGAGGGGAAATTAGTGGATAAGTTAGTGGAGGGGAAGTTGGGAGAGGGGAAGGTGGAGGAGCTGTTGGAGGTGTCTGTGTCGGTCGCTTGGATGAAGGACAGGAGAGACTCGGATGTGAGGAAGTGAACTCCTGTGGAGAGGGGAGAGGTGGAGAGGAAATTAAATTAGTGTCTGAAATTTAAAGCGGCGCGGTGTCCATTTTAAATTCGATCGTCATTAACTGTGACACGTTCAAACTAGATTCATAAAGATGAACTTAGTATAATACAGTTTATACGTAGGTATACAGTCGAAACGGTACTTTGTGTCGATACCAATGTGTCCGACTGGTAAGCACCTCCCCGCACAGCTTACACGCACATGTCCCATCACTATTCATCAGATACTCCAGCAGATCCTTCCTTGTCAACACATCGTCTTCACCGGACGAGGGGAAATGAGTGGATAAGTTAGTAGAGGAGAAGTTAGTGGAGGGGAAGTTAGGAGAGGGGAAGGTGGAGGAGCTGTTGGAGGTGTCTGTGTCGGTCGCTTGGATGAAGGAGAGGAGAGACTCGGATGTGAGGAAGTGAACACCTGTGGAGAGGGGAGAGGTGGAGAGGAAATTAAATTAGTGTCTGAAATTTAAAGCGGCGTGGTGTCCATTTTAAATTCGATCGTCATTAATTGTGACACGTTCAAACTAGATTCATAAGGATGAACTTATAATACCTACAGTTTATACCTACCTCAGGTTTATACTTATACAGTCGAAACGGTACTTTTTACGACTCGACTCCCAACGTAGGATTTACCATCTCTTGCGTATTGCATACACACGTATTTCGTTAGGCGTTCATACGAATTGCTTAGTTTTAAGCATCACACTTCACACTAAAGTACCTAGTGTGTTGCGACACGCCCTACCTGAAATACCTATGTTCGCACGTAATTTGTATTTGTTTGTTTTTTATGTACCTCCTTCCCTTTCACCAATTTTCCTGACTTTGGATTATGGGTTTTTGGTTTTTGTCAACATCGATCGACATACTAAAGACGTAGGTAGGGAGAGGGGAAGGTGGAGGAGCTGTTGGAGGTGTCTGTGTCGGTCGCTTGGATGAAGGAGAGGAGAGACTCGGATGTGAGGAAGTGAACTCCTGTGAAGAGGGGAGAGGTGGAGAGGAAATTAAATTAGTGTCTGAAATTTAAAGCGGCCCGGTGTCCATTTTAAATTCGATCGTCATTAATTGTGACACGTTCAAACTAGATTCATAATAGATGAACTTAGGTATTATACAATTTATACGTATTCAGTCGAAACGGTACCTACGTGGTTAAGATTTTGTAATAATCAATGTTATTAATTTTCTATCAATATTATTATTGATTTATGATGGTACTGTTTTTCTACTCCCAGTAGTCTTCTTCTTCTTCTTTACCTTTTTCCACTCAAGTGGGGTCGGCATTTTTAGTCAACAATTTCCAGGAACCTCGGTTGTGAACTTCAAGAGCCAAAATAGAAAGTAAAAAAAAAAGAGCCAAGTTAAAATAGAAAGTAAAAAAGAGTACCTACATTGTTGTTAAAATTGTAACTTACTAAAAGAAATCAAGAAGTTAATGAACTATCGAAATTCATTCGAAAAGTCAGTTTGAGAGCCACAAAATTCCATGTGAGTAGGTACTAGGTACAGATCTAAAATTATTTGTTAGGTTTATATTAGACATCCTATGTATTAACATTATTCTTATCGTTTCTATTATTACTGGATAATAGAAACGGTAAGAATAACAGATCTAAAAGTAAAATATAAAAAAAAATTAACAAAACGAAAATTAAAGTAGGTATAAAATAACTAAAAATCTGTTTTTTCTTTATTCAATAATATGATGCTTTAATATGTGTGACGTCAGACTTTACGCAGTTGTTTTTTTCGTCCGTTAGGTAGCGCCACTATGCAAGCGCGCTAGCAGAGGAGCAGAAAGAACTGCGCCGAAACTATGTGCACAAACACAGTATTGCGTTGCCTGCGAGGGAGCTTTGCTCGGGACATTTGATGTGACGTCTTCGCCTACGGGAGCGTATGCCGTGACGTCAAAGTTCACGATTTACCGGTATTTTTTAAATCGATTTATCTCGGGATCTAGAAGTCATAGAAGAAAAAGAAAAGTTTCGTTGGTCCTCATTTTTCCTGCTCTATGACTTTGAAACATCACCCAAGTTAGCGCAACTGATCTATTGGACTTACTTTATCATGGACACTCGTCGCTATGTTGAAAGCCCACAGCCGCGGGGGACAATAAAAGTTCACAGAAAAAGACCGAAGAACAGGCGATTGTATACGTTTGTCTACGTTTTATGAAATGGAATCGGACTTTTTAACTTTTCTCAACTTTAATCACCAGCGGCTATAACATGTTGTTAGTGTGTACGGTTCACCAGTCTAGTTAGCTTGAAGCGTACGGCGTCTGCCTTCTAAACGCTAGGTCACGGGTTCTATTCCCGCCCGGGGCGAACTTTATCATAGACACATAAGGCCCTATAGACACACATAGTTACCACCTATTAATTTACATTTACCTTTTTTTTCTAGTTAAACAAGCTCTTTTTACTGAATTGTTAGTTGTATGTATTATTCTTTAACCCATCAAATATACGAGACCTTGTTTATACTGCTGGGGTAGTTGTATGTATTATTCTTTAACCCATCAAATATACGAGACCTTGTTTAGACTGCTGGGATAAAGGGACTTTTCAGTCCTATTCGGGTAGGATAAACAAGGTATAAACAAACAAACAAAATATAAGGTTCGTTCAAGGACTGGCTGGCATTTTCCTATCATGTCCTCTTTCTCTTCAATTCGGAGCTTGAAGACCTCCATAAGTACAGTTTCCCCCATTATCAAACTTCTTTTTTGGAGGGAAAAACGAATTTTGTTCAGAATTTAACCCTTAACTACCCAAAGTACGATAATGACCTTGAGCATTGGCCAGTCTCACTCGTTTACTCCTCCTCATGGGTCGACCGGCATTAACCCTCTTCGCCACTGGTATGATTTCACACTCGTCTCCACTATGTTCCGCATAGATGATGCCCCGGGTTAGGGACACGTCAGGGTTAAGGTCGTAGGTGATGGATTTGGAGAGGGTCTGATGATGTTTCCTCTTGGAGACAGAAACGTCCCGGCGGTGTGGAAAGGGTCGTTTCTTCCCTGAGAACAGAGGAAGAACAGGGAATTGTGGGCCGAGATTTTCTTTTTTTTAGACCTAGTTCGTTGGACCCGAAATTTTTAAAATCAAGAAGGATTTCGATAATAAAAGAAAAATAATAATAGTGTAAAAGAAAGAATAAGGAAAACGTAAATTGAAATAATGGATTTGGAGAGGGTCTGATGATGTTTCCTCTTGGAGACAGAAACGTCCCGGCGGTGTGGAAAGGGTCGTTTCTTCCCTGAGAACAGAAGAAAAACAGGGAATTGTGGGCCGAGATTTTTTTTTTCTAGACCTAGTTCGTTGGACCCGAAATTTTTAAAATCAAGAAGGATTTCGATAATAAAGGAAAAATAATAATAGTGTAAAAGAAAGAATAAGGAAAATATAAATTGAAATAAGTGAAATAAAATAAATATAAAAAAGTTAAAAGAAGAAGAAAAATAAAGGAAGGACGGGTAAAAATAGAAAGTAAAAATATTTAGGTTCAAGTAAGATTTGTAGGGAATAGGAAGTAATCAGTTGTTTTTGGTGTTAGTATGGAGAAAATAAAATTGTCACTTACTGAGTCGGCAGGTCAAACTTCCTTAGGTAGTGTAGTAAAAATAAAAATAATGAAACTAAATAAAAAGTATTTTGAAAACACAAAATAATAAATAAATAAAATAAATGGAAAAATAAAAAAAAACAACGGAAAAGTTTCCAAATGTAAAATAATGTCATATTTGAGGAACTTGGCCTAGCGCACTGCCTGGCGGTCAATTTGGTTGCACAGACCAAAACACGACTTTCCTAATTAACTTCTCAACGACAACTGATTTGTTTACAAATCAAATTGCTATGAGCTCGTTGTGAAATTACGCATCAGATACATATTTTTCGGACCCGATAGGTGGCGCCAGTTACCAGAAAAGTCCAGGGGACCAAGGTACAACGGGGGCCAAGGTACGACTAGACACCCTACCTACGACTCGACTTCCAACGTAGAATTTACCATCTCTTGCGTATTGCATACACACGTATTTCGTTAGGCGTTCATACGAATTGCTTAGTTTTAAGCATCACACTAAAGTAGTGTGTTGCGACACACCCTACCTGAAATACCTATATGTTCGCACGTAATTTGTATTTTAGGTAGGTACATAGGTATTCTTTAACCACGATCGAATAAACTACGGGCTAAAAAATTCCCGGAGGGACGGACCCAGCTTGTTATTTACCTCCTTCCCTTTCACCAATTTTCCTTACTTTGGATTATGGGTTTTTGTCAACATCGATCGACATACTAAAGACGTAGGTACCTACTTGCCTTTATCTGTAAATCCAGCTTCAATAAAGACTTTCCATCATCATTATCATGTGTTTCAATCCTAAGATTTTTTTTATAGACTTTCTATTAGTAGGTACCTACATCCCTTGTTAATTATAATTAGCGATAACAATACCAATACCCTACCTGATCCAAACACACCAGTCTCCTCACAATAGCCGTTGCTCTCTAGCGCCCCTGGTGTCAGTTTAGTTAAACTCCTCAGTAAATCCTCAGCCTCACATTCCACCACATCAGCTGCCATTATGTCCGAATCTGAAATAGTAATGTAATTTCTACTTTAATGGAGCCGTTGCAAATGGGTAAAAATTATAAATAAATGGTCGATTCGTGTGTAAAAAGTTAGGAAAAATCCAAATCTGAGGTCAAAACTCCGAAAAAATAACTATAAAAGGTCGAAAATTCAATTTTTATTTTCCGTTCTAATGAAAGAGTTCAAATATGTGTGACGTCAGACTTTACGCAGTTGTTTTTTTCGTCCGTTAGGTAGCGCCACTATGCAAGCGCTCTATAGCGGAGGAGCAGAAAGAACTGCGCAGAAACGTATGCGCACAAACATATTAATGCGTTGCCTGTATTATGTCCGAATCTGAAATAGTAATGTAATTTCTACTTTAATGGAGCCGTTGCAAATGGGTAAAAATTATAAATAAATGGTCGATTCGTGTGTAAAAAGTTATCGCCTACGGGAGCGTATGCCGTGACGTCAAAGTTCACGATTTACCGGTATTTTTTAAATCGATTTATCTCGGGATCTAGAAGTCATATTAGAAGAAAAAGAAAAAATTCGTTGGTCCTCATTTTTCCTGCTCTATGACTTTGAAACATCACCCAAGTTAGCGCAACTGATCTATTGGACTTACTTTATCATGGACACTCGTCGCTATGTTGAAAGCCCACAGCCGCGGGGGACAATAAAAGTTCACAGAAAAAGACGGAAGAACAGGCGATTGTGTACGTTTGTCTACGTTTTATGAAATTTATTTTTTATTTATTTATTTACACGCTAAGCAGCAAGGCCATGATGGAATCGGACTTTTTAACTTTTCTCAACTTTAATCGCCAGCGGCTATAACATGTTGTTAAGTGTGTACCTACGGTTCACCAGTCTAGTTAGCTTGAAGCGTACGGCGTCTGCCTTCTAACCGCTAGGTCACGGGTTCTATTCCCGCCCGGGGCGAACTTTATCATAGACACATAAGGCCCTATAGACACATAGTTACCACCTATTAATTTACATTTACCTTTTTTTTCTAGTTAAGTTTCTTTATTCAATTATATGATGCTTTATACATTTTATACTTTTTTATATAGAATTTATAATAAAATTAAAAGGAAATAAAAAACAGAGGGAAATTCATCTCCCTTTTAAAAGGGGGAGATGGGAAGATAAGCAAAAAACAATAAACCAAATGAAAACTAAAACAAAATTGCACTTGGAAACAGGAAAGGTGAAAGAAACAGGAAAGGTGAAAAAGAAGGTTGTGTTCCTACTCTGATCTTCATAATGGAAAATGGATTAACAATTGAGATTGTTAGAATTCGTCACATTATCCAAAAAATGTTTGAAGAAGACATAGAGAAGGAGAAGGAGAATGTAGAAGAGATAGGTAGCAAATGAAAGAATAGAATTTCCTCAATGAAAGAATAGAAATGAGGAAAAGATGCAAGATTTTGAATTTGAAGATTAGGTGGATAAAGTGACCTATGAAGGAGTAATATTAAAAGAATTGACAAGAAGGTGCCTGATTTAGATGCATCACTGCTGAATAAAAATGAGATTATAGAAAACAATGTACACGGAACTGTTTTAAAATTTGCTTGATAGAAAATGTACCCGATTATAAAATTTATTGATTTCCAAAATGGGTTTTAAAAATTTCCCTTTTGAGCTATTTGGTGTTTTGACAAAAGGAATTAAAAAGAACTCTAAGAGGAGGTGAAAGAAATAAGAATGAAAGGGGGAGAGAGTAGAAAAAATAATTATCAAATAAAAAACAAGAAACATAAAATAAAATTAAATAAAAACTGTGCGTAAACAAAATCAAATGCCCGTTGTGGAAATTTTTCTAGCTAAAACTACAAGGATCGTGAACTTTATTACAACTAACCAACTAAATACCATGGAACCAAAAACATAGGTATTATAATATTACCAATGTATAAAAGGAAGAAAAGAGCTATCGTAAATTTTCATAATTAAAATTCGTTGAGATGACCTAAAAACGCATAAAATAAAATTAAATAAAAACTGTGCGTAAACAAAATCAAATGCCCGTTGTGGAAATTTTTCTAGCTAAAACTACAAGGATCGTGTACTTTATTACAACTAACCATCAACTAAATACCATCGAACCAAAAAACATAGGTATTATAATATTACCAATGTATAAAAGGAAGAAAAGAGCTATCGTAAATTTTCATAGTTAAAATTCGATGAGATGACCTAAAAACAAGGTATTATAATATTACCAATGTATAAAAGGAAGAAAAGAGCTATCGTAAATTTTCATAGTTAAAATTCGATGAGATGACCTAAAAACGCGAGAAGAATTCTTCAAAAATATAATAGGTACCTGAATTTTACGAAAGTAAGTCTGTATAAAAATCTAGAAAGGTAAATACAAGAGGATTCATATAACGAAACTTAGTTTCTGAAATTATTGGAAACAAACTGATATCTGATTTGGTGGTTACAATACAGTTCAACTTAAATTGTGGAAAATACAAATAATTGCACGTTAAAAACAAATAAATAAGAGTCCATTACACTTTCAAAAAGTTCAATGTCTTCTAAACAATAAATAATGCCTCGCTGCTTTAAATGTTGATATATACGGTGGGATAACATCTTTCTTTTCAAATACAAATAATTGCACGTTAAAAACAAATAAATAAGAGTTTTGTCCATTACACTTTCAAAAAGTTCAATGTTAAATACAAATAATTGCACGTTAAAAACAAATAAATAAGAGTTTTGTCCATTACACTTTCAAAAAGTTCAATGTTTTCTAAACAATAAAAAATAATGCCTCGCTGCTTTAAATGTTGATATATACGGTGGGATAACATCTTTCTTTTGTTTTGCCTGGAGTTGGTAAGGCCATCGCTTCGTTAAGGTGTAATGGAAAAAATAAAATTACATATAAGTAGACCTAATATAGCTATCTATAGCGTGATAGAGTAAAAAAAATACGTAAACTCCTGTATACAAATATAATGCCTTCTTGGAAATCCTAATTAACTCTAAAAAAAATCCCGGATAATTTTGCTCCTATCCAATTTAATTTAAAGGAAAGTTTAATAACCTAAGGATAACACTATGCAGAATTTAAAAATACAGGTGAAAGAGTTACAAATACGACAAATATCATACATACTAAATTAATTTATCAAGTCTTAACAAAAGAAATGATAAATATAAAATTAATTTGGCGGGTGTATCCAGAGTTGTATACAGTGTTGCCACCTGTACTCAAACCATTGTCAGAGCTTGTTCTTGCAAGCTTTCCAAAACCTTGCTTTCCCTTGCTTTTGCAAAGGTTCAATCAAAATGTACAGTCTGGCTTAACAAAAGAAATGATAAATATAAAATTAATTTGGCGGGTGTATCCAGAGTTGTATACAGTGTTGCCACCTGTACTCAAACCATTGCTTGTTCTTGCAAGCTTCCCAAAACCTTGCTTTCCCTTGCTTTTGCAAAGGTTCAATCAAAATGTACAGTCTGATCTCAGTACAGAGGAACAAAATATGAGAAAACAAAATAAAATTGCCTAATATTCTACAAATTAGTTTGAATACAAAGTACACTTTACAAGAATTTATTATAATAGTTTAAATAAAATAATCATCATTATTACATGCAATTTTATACCTAGTATGTACCTAGATACAATACTTTATAAACCAGTTTTAGACAAGATCAACGAAAAAGAACACACTTTACAAGAATTTATTATAATAGTTTAAATAAAATAATCATCATTATTACATGCAATTTTATACCTAGTATGTACCTAGATACATTACTTTATAAACCAGTTTTAAACAAGATCAACGAAAAAGAAAAGTTTTCAAAGAAACAATTTAACTGAAAAATCTAATTATAATTTCAATGTGGTTCAGAACCACTCAGTTAAAATTATTATTATAAATCTTTTCTGCCTTCTCAAAAATTTTAAACTATTTTAATTTACAATATTTATGTTTTTAGGAATTTTGTAATATCAATTACCTACCTGCATTTTTAATACTAACTAATTCCCTATGTCACCGAATTTGTGTATAAATAATGAGACCTACCTTTCAGTAGGTTTCCTGAGTAGGTATAAAATAATTGTAAAAGTATACAATAGTACAGTTTTATAAAAAGATATATAAACAATAGTAGTACAAAGGACCATAAATTTCAATTGTAATTGAGAGTTTTTAAGTTATAATTTAGTTGCAAAAGAAAAAGAAGAAAATAATAAGGTCAATGCTATAAAATTAACTCTCTGTTTATTGTGGTGATTTGGCAATGAGCTGTTATAGTGTGTAAAAATGAGTACCTACAGAAACTCAAGAAAAGCACTTTTTTTATTTTATTTTTTTTTTTTTTTATTTTTATTATTATTTTTTTTTAGAATTAAGCTTGATGAAATTGAAGAAGACTAAATTTTTCTCAAAGATTGTTGCCAAATCTTCTCCACAAAAAGTTGTCCCTAACAGAAATAACAATCCTACTGATTTTAAGATTAAGGAAATGTACCATACTTAGTGAAGGCACTTAAAGTGTTTACATTCTTAAAAACTAACCTAATCGATATTGGAAGACACTTGGGATTAATGTTGTCATTCGTTTTAACTAAATTAGATACCTAGAATAATTCGTGTAATATGTTCGACTGCTCATAACTTTTAACTGACATTTCTTTTCTTTAAAGTCCGTTTTCGTTTTGATTTTTTAATTAAACTGCATAATGGCCTGAAAAACATTCCTATGAGCGTAAAAACAGACTATATTAAATAATGTTGAGATCTTTGACCTTTGAGAGACTTTAAAGTCAAGCCTTTTGCTCTTGGATCAACATTAGGATTAATGCAAAAGAATGAATGCAGTGCAAAAAATTGCATCGTTGTAAGAATCACAAACAAAATGATCGAACAATAAATTGGTATTGATTATTCCAGAGATGTTAAAAGGATTGAAAATTTGGAATCGAACATTTTAGCCACGAAGATTCTAGTGTAATTGAACTGTGTAGAGAATTAATAAACTAGTTAGTGAGAGAAATAAATAAAACAATTCCGAACATTTTAGCCACGAAGATTCTAGTGTAATTGAACTGTGTAGAGAATTAATAAACTAGTTAGTGAGAGAAATAAATAAAACAATTAGTGTACAAATAATTTAAACTAAGTTTACGATAGTATGTGGCTAGATTTCATGAAATTTGGCAAGATTTTCATTTCAAGTTAAACTTAAGTTTATCTTTAGATTTCATACATACGACGGTTAGTGTACAAAAAATTTATACTAAGTTTACGATAGTACTTACTACCTACTTTATATGATATAGGAGAAATAACGGTGGGTAAAAATATGTGAGATAATTGTTTTTTTCTCGAATATTAGCAACTATTACATTAACAAAAAATAGTAAAATAACATTCAAATAATTCTAATCAGCTCAGCGGACTACGAAGAACCTCAAATCTCTCAAAAATTAATGAACCGGGCAAATCAGAGTCAGAGTGAACCTTTGGAGACTCACATTAAGGAAGTTAAAGTACGAAGTTTAGATAATTTCATAAGAAAAAGAAAGTAAAAAACAAGAGGTAAAAAATTACGCCTTCCAGAAGCCAAAAGGTGTACAATCGAGTTCATAAAAGCCAAACAATACTTCTGAGCGAAGAAAAATGACACAATAGTCAATCTCAAGCATTAGAAAACAACACATTTCTGAGCAGCTCGAGAGAGAAAAATATCATTGAATAATAGAAGGTAATAAAATAATAAATGTTGTTTTCAATAAAACCTGATTAACTTAAACAAATTCACAAAAAAGATGTAAATTAAACTTTTAAACTCATAAAAGCCAAACAATACTTCTGAGCGAAGAAAAATGACACAATAGTCAATCTCAAGCATTAGAAAACGACACATTTCTGAGCAGCTCGAGAGAGAAAAATATCATTGAATAATAGAAGGTAATAAAATAATTGTTTTCAATTGTAATTGTTTTCAATATAACCTGATTAACTTAAACAAATTAAAAAAAAAAAGATGTAAATTGAACTTTTAAAAAACAAAAAAGATAATTCTTTAAGTGACTTGAGGTTCAACGGTTCCTTTCAAATACTTAACGATAGGTACGTTACCATCCGTAAAAATATACCTAATTCACATAAACAAAACATGATAATAAGGCACTCAAGGTGAATTAACCAAGAATATAAATTGTGTGCGTTCAATAGCAGCAAATAAATGGAAAAAAAGATTACAAAATAAATATTAAAAACATGTCTAAAAACAATAGCATTAAACTAACAGTATCTATAAGTATTCACAACAAGACGTAAAATATTACAAAAAATAAATAAATTAATAAACTTTCATGATTAATAGAAAAACAATACATCAGGAAAAACAAAACTCATCACAAGAAATAGAGAAGGAAGAACGAGCAAACCGCGACGGATTATGATCGAGATCGCTCGTCGCTACTCAAGATACGTCGCCATACTCAAGGTACGTCGCCAAGTATCTGCGAAGTTTCGTCACTCGACATTTTATAGTCAAGAACATCGGGTTGATACGCGTCAGAGACACTCGCACAACTGTGAAGCATTTGTGAGCGTTTCTGAAAGCGAAACAAACCCAATGTTTCCTTGACAAATACTCCAAAGAGTATAACTATCGAGTTTTCTTCCGTACTTATCCAAGTGTATTGCACGAGTCGATACTGCGGAATGTTGACGACTTCAACAGATACGAAACCCAAGACAAGGTAGAGATCTATGAGATAGAAGAAGTAATGGGTTGCACGTTCCCTAGTCAGGGAGGTAGATAGAAGGGAACCAAGGGGAGGGTTGGTGTCCCCGGGGAATTCCCGGGACCCCCACCTCGAGTCGATACTGCGGAATGTTGACGACTTCAACAGATACGAAACCCAAGACAAGGTAGAGATCTATGAGATAGAAGAAGTAATGGGTCGCACGTTCCCTAGTCAGGGAGGTAGATAGAAGGGGACCAAGGGGAGGGTCGGTGTCCCCGGGGAATTCCCGGGACCCCCACCCGCATTGTTATTGGTCGCGAAGATGCTCAAGTTATGTACAATGTCTTTGTTGAACACGCTATCCTTGTGAAAGTCGATCACTGGGGAAGCTCTCTGGCCGCGTTGCCCCTGTGGTGTTGTGGCTGGCATGAAACAGTCATGTACCGTCTTCATGTGATTCTTCATCTTGTCGGGACGTGAGAACTCCTTCCCGCACACAGGACATGGGAACACCTTCCTCTGACATCCCTCGTGATACAGTCGATCACTGGGGAAGCTCTCTGGCCGCGTTGCCCCTGTGGTGTTGTGGCTGGCATGAAACAGTCATGTACCGTCTTCATGTGATTTTTCATCTTGTCGGGACGTGAGAACTCCTTCCCGCACACAGGACATGGGAACACCTTCCTCTGACATCCCTCGTGATATAGGAATGCATGTCGCTGGAAACTGTACTTGTTCTTAAACGTCTTGATCACATCGACCTTGGCGCATTCCATACACTTGTAGATCCCCTCAGTGACGGATGCGTACCGGAACAGATTGAGTCCCCGCACCGACATCTCTGTGAGACTCTCAGTAGGATCACTAGAGCTCGTGGCACGCCGTCTGATCCTCCGCTTGACAGACGGATGCGTACCGGAACAGATTGAGTCCCCGCACCGACATCTCTGTGAGACTCTCAGTAGGATCACTAGAGCTTGTGGCACGCCGTCTAATCCTCCGCTTGACAGCTAGCGCACTGGACCGCTCTGTGTTTGGCGCGAGGAAGTTGTGATTCTCATTCATGCCACCATTTCCCTTGTTATTATTGGTCAGCATCTGATGAATATGTTGTGACTGCGCGTGCAGTGAGAAGTTATTGTTCTTCTGGAATTGCTCAAACTGGGACAGGATGAATTTGTGCTCATTCGAGAACTGAGAAAGGAACTGCTTCCTGTTCTCTTCCGTGTTGCCACCTTCCTCGACGTTGTTATTCATGATGAGGTTCTTCAACAGGTTGAGGTTGTCATAGTGAGGATTGTGCCCGTTGTTGTTCTGGCCGTTCATCTTATTGTTGTTGACGATGAGGCCGGAATTCTCGAGGAATTTCTCTTTGGAAATGAGTTCGGAGCGAGGGATCAGACGCAGCAGACCTGGGAACAGAATGAGCAGAGGTATTCGTTCATGAGATTAATGGGAAGTTGAGAATTTCATCTTTCTAATCGATCTAGTTTTTAACATTTTGGAAAGTATGCTATCATTATACCTAAATAGATAAACCATTATTTGGATAAAAAAAGTACACAGAAGAAATTTCACACATTTAAAATTAAAGCCCAATTTGCTGAGGTTTGACCCTGATTAAATAGGAACTTTTCTAAAGTTTTTTTCTCTCCTTCTTCTAGCTCAAATATGAGTAAACGACAACATAAACTAATAATCGAATGTGAAAATATTTCAATACTATCAAATATAAACCAGAATTTAAAAAAAGAAGCCTATATTCAAAATAGTACTAAATGCAAAAATAGACAACATAAATGTAGGCAAGATCAGTTATCTACTAAAAATTAAACGTTGTTGTTCTGGCCGTTCATCTTATTGTTGTTGACGATAAGGCCGGAATTCTCGAGGAATTTCTCTTTGGAAATGAGTTCGGAGCGTGGGATCAGACGCAGCAGACCTGGGAACAGAATGAGCAGAGGTATTCGTTCATGAGATTAATGGGAAGTTGAGAATCTAGTTTTTAACATTTTGGAAAGTACGCTATCATTATACCTAAATAGATAAACCATTATTTGGATAAAAAAAGTACAGAAGAAATTTCACACATTTTAAAATTAAACCCCAATTTGCTGATGTTTGACCCTGATTAAATAGGAACTTTTCTAAAGTTTTTTTCTCTCCTTCTTCCTCTTCTTCTTTGTCTTTGGCGGTAATCTAGCTCAAATATGAGTAAACGACAACATAAACTAATAATCGAATGTGAAAATATTTCAATACTATCAAATAAAAAAACAATGAGCAGTTGGAAAATTAAAAAAATTACGTAAATGAATCTACAAAAAAAAAAAAAAAAAAAAATCAATTAATTTGCAACAAAACTTTTATATTCAGGAGAAATTTGATTTCATCACTCACCAGTATTACTAAACATCTCCATCCTTTGGGAAAAATCGAGCAACTTTTCCAACTTGTTCGAAAAATGGCGTTTACACTGAGTCATGAACTTTCAAATTATCAGAAATCATTAATTTCGGATTAGAACAAAAACAATTTCTTGTGTTGTGAAATATTCAATGATAATGTGAATGAACTAATATTTAACATGATTCATGACTCAGTGTGAAGAGAGGTAAAGAAATAAACAGCAAACTCACATATTATTTTGAAAATTGACTCTTGAATTTGTTTTATTCATGACTTTATTACAAATTAAAATATTAGTAGTACTGAAAATATGTCGAGTATTTGAACTGACATTTCACAAAAATAATTTCCTACTTCACCTCAAAAAATAAATAAAAATTCTGCTAAAATTCACCTAAATTTCTTCTTTCTAAAACTTTCCAAATTAACAATGAACTTTTTTCCAAAGAAGGTCAACTTCAATAACATAAGTAAATTTCCATTAGAAGTAGGTACATTACTACTAATTGTTACAGAGGTAAGATTAATTTGATTATTAAGATATTAGATTACCTACCTAATAAAAGACTTATCATATTTAAGTAATTAAATAAATAAAGGTACTTTAAAATTGAAATTAGATACATTACTTTATAAACCAGTTTTAAACAAGATCAACGAAACAGAAAAGTTTTCAAAGAAACAATTTAACTGAAAAATTTAATTATAATTTCAATGTGGTTCAGAACCACTCAGTTAAAATTATTATTATACATCTTTTCTGCCTTTTCAAAAATTTCAAACTATTTTAATTTACAATGTTTATGTTTTCAGGAATTTTGTAATATCAATTACCTGCATTTTTAATACTAACTAATTCCCTATGTCACCGAATTTGTGTATAAATAATGAGACCTACCTTTAAGTAGGTTTCCTGAGTAGGTATAAAATAATTGTAAAAGTATACAATAGTACAGTTTTATAAAAAGATATAGACAATAGTAGTAAAAAGGACCATAATTTCAATTGTAACTGAGAGTTTTTAAGTTATAATTTAGTTGCAAAAGGAAAAGAAGAAAATAATAAGGTCAATGCTATAAAATTAACTCTCTGTTTATTGTGGTGATTTGGCAATGAGCTGTAGTGTGTTAAAATGAGTACAGAAACTCAAGAAAAGCACTTTTTTTTATTTAGAATTAAGCTTGATGAAATTGAAGAAGACTAAATTTTTCTCAAAGATTGTTGCCAAATCTTCTCCACAAAAAGTTGTCCCTAACAGAAATAACAATCCTACTGATTTTAAGATTAAGGAAATGTACCATACTTAGTGAAGGCACTTAAAGTGTTTACATTCTTAAAAACTAACCTAATCGATATTGGAAGACACTTGGGATTAATGTTGTCATTCGTTTTAACTAAATTAGATACCTACCTAGAATAATTCGTGTAATATGTTCGACTGCTCATAACTTTTAACTGACATTTCTTTTCTTTAAAGTCGATTTTCGTTTTAATTTTTTAATTAAAGTGCATAATGGCCTGAAAAACATTCCTATGAGCGTAAAAACAGACTATATTAAATAATTTTGAGATCTTTGACCTTTGAGAGACTTTAAAGTCAAGCCTTTTGCTCTTGGTTCAACATTAGGATTAATGCAAAAGAATGAATGCAGTGCAAAAAATTGCATCGTTGTAAGAATCACAAACAAAATAATCGAACAATAAATTGGTATTGATTATTCCAGAGATGTTAAAAGGATTGGAAATTTGGAATCGAACTTTTTACCCACGAAGATTCTAGTGTAATTGAACTGTGTAGAGAATTAATAAACTACCTAGTTAGTGAGAGAAATAAATAAAACAATTAGTGTACAAATAATTTAAACTAAGTTTACGATAGTACTACCTACCTTATATGATATAGGAGAAATAACGGTGGGTAAAAATATGTGAGATAATTGAAATGATACAAAATTAGACTCTAATGGCTGAGCTTTCTAATAACGAAGCTACTTTAAAAAGGCAAGTGGGCACGTATGTTGTATATGCTGAAAATGTGCCTAGTTAATTTCATCACTCACCAGTATTACTAAACATCTCCATCCTTTGGGAAAAATCGAGCAACTTTTCCAACTTGTTCGAAAAATGGCGTTTACATTGAGTCATGAACTTTCAAATTATCAGAAATCATTAATTTCGGATTAGAACCAAAACAATTTCTTGTGTTGTGAAATATTCAATGATAATGTGAATGAACTAATATTTAACATGATTCGCAACTTTTCCAACTTGTTCGAAAAATGGCGTTTACACTGAGTCATGAACTTTCAAATTATCAGAAATCATTAATTTCGGATTAGAACCAAAACAATTTCTTGTGTTGTGAGTTGTGAAATATTCAATGATAATGTGAATGTCGTGAATGAACTAATATTTAACATGATTAATGACTCAGTGTGAAGAGAGGTAAAGAAATAAACAGCAAACTCACATATTATTTTGAAAATTGACTCTTGAATTTGTTTTATTCATGACTTTATTACAAATTAAAATATTAGTAGTACTGAAAATATGTCGAGTATTTAAACTGACATTTTACAAAAATAATTTCCTACTTCACCTCAAAAAATAAATAAAAATTCTGCTAAAATTCACCTAAATTTCTTCTTTCTAAAACTTTCCAAATTAACAATGAACTTTTTTCCAAATTAACTTCAATAACATAAGTAAATTTCCATTAGAAGTAGGTACATTACTATTAATTGTTACAGAGGTAAGATTAATTTGATTATTAAGTTATTAGATTACCTACCTAATAAAAGACTTATCATATTTAAGTAATTAAATAAATAAAGGTACTTTAAAATTGAAATAATTTCAGTTAAACAAGTGTATAAATAAATTGGATTAACTTCCTAAAATTACAAAAATAAGGCACATCAAAATGAAAACTAGAATACTTTTCAGAATTTCCTGATGGTCGCATTTTCAAATACTTCAATTTAATTTAAACTGAGAAATACCTACTAGAATTTATATAAAAATCTCATATTATCTTTAGTTAATAATTAAGTACCACCTATCTTTTAAAAAAATCATATACTACAGGGTGTCTACTAAAATATTGAAATCAAATTTCCAGATTTTTTTTTACTTTTAACTTTTTTTTCCACTTTCTCAAAATTCCCAGCACATTTCCAGTTTTCCAGTCTAGTAGATACCCTGTAGTAATAGGTAGGTACCTACCAGTATTTTTTTTTTCTTCCATTAATTTGCCAGATGGACTGACTGGCTTTGGTAGTCCTAACTACTTATGTAGAAACCGAAATTTCAGGCTAGTTCTGGCCAAGGTAGGTATTACCTTAGTATAGTTCATAAACCCCCTATATTTTAAAAATAAACTTGATAAACGTTTAAAATTAACTACAATCAATGTTGACAAAATATCTGACTAGACACATTTCATCTTATTTCTCTATCACATCTTCTCAAATATCAGGTATTTTGTGTCGGTGTGAGTTGTTTTACCATCTCCACCATTAAAGCAAAATAGGAATTAAAATAAATTATTCCAAAGGACACTTACAGTGCTTTGATTCAAGATATTGCAGCATTTAAATATCTTTTCAGCCACACATTAATTTGATAAAATTTAAAAAGTATTTTGTGGTAAAACAGCACTGTAATTTAGAAAAAAAAATGTGTTCAAAATTTACAATATCCAATTTTCAGGCACTTAGTTACTTTATTAATTTGGAAGACACTATAGCAAATAAATATTCTGAAAAATTAACTGATAGCAAAAATCTAGATTTGAAAATAATAGAGTCTGTTCAATTGGTAAGAATTGTCTGGTGACTCTAGTGATTCCAATAAAATAAACTTTAATATAAATCAAGACTAAACTTTCAATTTGGAAAATATTTTTCACCTACCCCCATGAAGAAAAATATGAAGGATCCCTGACAAAGAAAAACAGAGTAAGTACATTTTCCTTGAAAATTTGAAGAAGAAAAAAATATCTACAGCAATTTTGTAAATTAAAATTTTAAAAAGTTATTAATTCGGTAGTATTAGTAAATAATTGAACTAAAAAAATTGACTAAATCAGTAACTATTAATAAGACATCTTCTCAAATATCAGGTATTTTGTGTCGGTGTGAGTTGTTTTACCATCTCCACCATTAAAGCAAAATAGGAATTAAAATAAATTCCAAAGGACACTTCAAGATATTGCAGCATTTAAATATCTTTTCAGCCACACATTAATTTGATAAAAAGTAAAAAGTATTTTGTGTTCCAAAATTTACAGTACCCAATTTTCAGGCACTTAGTTACTTTATTAATTTGGAAGACACTATAACAAATAAATATTCTGAAAAATTACTGATAGCAAAAATCTAGATTTGAAAATAATAGAGTCTGTTCAATTGGTAAGAATTGTCTAGTAACTCTAGTGATTCCAATAAAATAAACTTTAATTTAAATCAAGACTAAACTTTCAATTTGGAAAATATTTTTCACCTACCCCCATGAAGAAAAATATGAAGGATCCCAAAGAAAAACAGAGTAAGTACATTTTCCTTGAAAATTTGAAGAAGAAAAAAATATCTACAGCAATTTTGTAAATTATCCCTGACAAAAACAGAGTAAGTACATTTTCCTTGAAAATTTGAAGAAGAAAAAAATATCTACAGCAATTTTGTAAATTAAAATTTTTAAAAAGTTATTAATTCGGTAGTATTAGTAAATAATTGAACTAAAAAAATTGACTAAATCAGTAACTATTAATAATATTTGGTTAACAAAAAGAGAAAAAATAACAATAACAAACAAAACAGAATAGGTATAAATAAATAAGTACTTTAAAAACTGAAATATCATTTCATACAAATTCATGAAGATTAATCAATTAATGTTTTAAACAAAACAACAAAAATAAATAATTACATTTTGAACTTAGATTTCATACAAATTCATGAAGATTAATCAATTAATGTTTTAAACAAAACAACAAAAATAAATAATTACATTTTGAACTTAGAAAAAAAATAAATTGTTTCTGACTAGTTAGTGTAAAATAATAAAAAATAAAACTAATCTTTGATTTGAAAATCCAAATAAAACTAAAACTTAATTTCAATAATGTAAAATTCTTTGATTGAAATTTCAAAATTTCCACTTCTCATTTTAAGAAGTAAAAAAATGTCCCTGAACGCTCGTCCAAATAAAAAATAAAACTAATCTTTGATTTGAAAATCCAAATAAAACTAAAACTTAATTTCAATAATGTAAAATTCTTTGATTGAAATTTTAAAATTTCCACTTCTCATTTTAAGAAGTAAAAAAATGTCCCTGAACGCTCGTCCGACTTTACATCTTTTGAAGGTAAAGATAAATTCATATCTGTTATGTCCTTTTCTACGTTAAACGTATTGTGCCTCTATGATAATAATCCTAATTATTCATAGAGATTTTACCTGTTCAATAGAAAATGTCCATTTTCAGGGAAAGAGGGTAAAGCAAAAAAGAAGAAAGTTTCTCATCGCGGGAAATGACCACTAGTGAATTATAATTGTCAGCCTAATTCCTATTCTAATTTTTAATTCTCAAGAGGTACTTGTAGCAGTAGTTGTACTAGGAGGGGCTGTTGTCACTGAAGTTGCAGCGGACGCACTGGCACCAGCAGCCCCATTTAATTCGTATTCTAATTTTTAATTCTCAAGAGGTACTTGTAGCAGTAGTTGTACTAGGAGGGGCTGTTGTCACTGAAGTTGCAGCGGACACACTACTCGCACCAGCAGCCCCATTCTCCTGATCCAAATAAACCGGCTGCAACGTGCCCCTCATGAGTGTAATCCGGTGAACTTGTTTCGTATGCGTCATCATGTTATCACGCCGCGTGAACATCTTGTAACACACGGGACAACTAATCTCTTGCTTATAACGATCATCATGCGCTGATAGGAAGTGTCTACAGAAGTTACTAATGTGCGTGTAAGTCTTGAGACAAATATTACACCGGAAGATATGCTCCCCTTCCTGTGTACAGAACTGTCGTACGGAGGCTTTGTCTATGAAGGAGCGATGCTCACGCGGACTGGTGGCAGAAGTTGAAGCTCCACCTGTCACATTTGTACTGAAAGGAACCAGAGACATGCTACTGGAGGATGAGTGATGTCGCCGACTTCTCCCGCTAGAGGGCGCCCCGGTTGTGATTTTCGTATTGATTGAAGTTCCCGGCATACTGGGGGAGCCTGATGTCTCTATAGTCAACTCGCCCAGGTCTGTTCTATACTCTATGTTTGTTTTAGGGAACTTATCATTGCCTTTGCCTAACATGTTCATCAGTCCACTGGTATCTCCTCCACCTGGTCTAGTACCTCCCATCATTCCTCTTACATTCCCATCCTCCCCACGCTCTTTCCGTCTATTCCTCTCCAACATCTTGTAACTCGTGTACTCATACTTCCTCATCTCTTCATCATAATCATTATTATTATTTGTACTATCCTCTATCTCCTCCACATCCTCGTCCGAACACGAGATCATGTCTTCGAAAAATTTATCATCGTTCAAGTTCGACAAAGGTCGGCTCGACTCGGGTTCTTCGTTCGCGGTCCCACCCATCGGGTTGGGTTTCTCGGGACAGCGGGACCAGAGGCTCCAAAGCGGGACTGTCCCGCCGAAAGCGGGACGTATGGTCAGCCTACCTATATATCAAATTAAAGGTCTTTTTACCAGGATCACGAAAATGGTGGTGCAAATTTTGTCCAGAACCATAAAGCCAAAAAACCAAAAAAACTGGTTTTTGGGGGATTTTTTTCACATTTTCTCACACAAATGAGCTCTGATCTCGAAATCGCGACGACCTATGAACTCAAAGCGAGAAAGTTTTAGATAACACTTCAGTCGTTAATTTAAGACCGGTTTTAGCGTCACCTAGGTTAAGTAACTCAAAGCGAGAAAGTTTTAGATAACACTTCAGTCGTTAATTTAAGACCGGTTTTAGCGTCATTCCCACCCATCGGGTTGGGTTTGGACCCCGGGGGTTGCGTTGTACCCCCCGGGATCGGATACCCCCCTAGCATACTCCCCGGGAACCCAAGGGCCCCGGGCAACACCCCACCAAACGCTGGCGATGTGGTCAGGTCTTTAGGCAATTCACCCGAAGCCCCTAGCATACTCCCCGGGAACCCGAGGGCCCCGGGCAACACCCCACCAAACGCTGGCGATGTGGTCAGGTCTTTAGGCAATTCACCGGGAGGTCTCACTGGAACACCACCCTGGCGAAACATGCTGTCGAACACACGTTTGGAGCCCCTAGCATACTCCCCGGGAACCCGAGGGCCCCGGGCAACACCCCACCAAACGCTGGCGATGTGGTCAGGTCTTTAGGCAATTCACCCGGATGTCTCACTGGAACACCACCCTGGCGAAACATGCTGTCGAACACACGTTTGGAAATGTCCAGGGACTTTAGCTTCAACAAGTGTTGAAGATAGCCTGAAATGAAAAGGAAAGAAAAGAGAAGACCATCAGATGCAGAAAGTACAGAGAAACTAGAAGAAACTTGTACGAAGCAACCGGAGGGAAAGATAAAAAGGTGAGCAAGCAATTATTATTAAAAAGGTTTAGAGCGAGAAAATAGGAAAAAGGGGAAATTTAATAATATTGAGACATGTTCGAAACTTCATTTTGAAAATCTCGAGATTTTCCTGTACACTTGTAATTAATTAAATCTATTCGTGTAACTAAATCTGGTGCGATAAAACGAAAACGGACTTAAATAATAACAAACAAATAAAATAAAGATATCTCAACGATGCAAAAATAATAATCATAGAAGCCAGAGAAACAGAGAAAGGAAGAAAGAGTGGAAAAATACAAAAGAAAGATAAATAAATTATATTTAAAAAAAGAGATGGGCACATTCCTCTAAATAAATAAAGATATAAAAAAGGGAAAAATAAATGATAGATAAATAAGAAAATATTGGAAACGTTTGAAACTTACCTTAGAAATATAAAGAAATATTTAAAAAGGACTTGGTCCAAATGAAAGGTCGGGCAAAGGAAATGAAATTTGATCCTCCCAAAAATAAATTCCTAGATATTTTGCTTCCAAATAAACTTCTTGATTAAAAAGTACTTGACCGTACGAAGTTAAATAAAATAACTTAAAAAAAAAACTACCTACTAAAGGCTCTGCAAAAAAATGTTTTAAAAATTCAGATGAAGTCTTTTGGATCTTCCTTAAAATTCAAAATATAAATAAGGAATGTAAAAGTGGCAAAGGGGACATTTCAAAGTCTGATTCATAATTCTTATTCGTGAAAGGATTTTGAAAGAAGAGGTGGTCCCTAAAATGGGAGAGTGAAAATATGAGATAACTATTGATTTTGTATTTAAAATGGACATCGTATCATCAAAGGCACAGAATCTCAACTTTATTGCTCCAAACGAAGTACACACAGAAACCCATGCATCAAAACATCTCCCTTAACATGGAAGACTACAGACTCTTTAATTCTTGGATTTTTTTACAAGCAAAATTTCAATCAGAGACCCTCTTTCAAATAACCATTGAAAATACACAAGTGGCTTGCGGCAGCAAATGTGGACATCCAAAGCGGATTTAGGCTCAAGGGACCTCAAAACGTGCTTTGGCACTAAAAACTAACCATCGAATATATATGTATTGCCAGAATACATTACTTTCCTTTCTATCAGGATAACGAAAGTAAAAAACTGACCATCGAATATATATATATTGCCAGAATACATTACTTTCCTTTCTATTAGGATAACGAAAGTAAAAAAGTCACATAATGAAATACGGCTTTGATTATTAAAACTTCAAATCGTTTGGGAGAATGAAAATATGAGATAACTATTGATTTTGTATTTAAAATGGACATCGTATCATCAAAGGCACAGAATCTCAACTTTATTGCACCAAACGAAGTACATATGTACACAGAAAAGGTTTTCATAGAGAAAAAGCTATTGAACATGGGACTTTGAATGAAAGCTATAAACATAATAACAGTGTTGAAAACAAACGTAACCGGTTTTGAAATGATACAAAATTAGACTCTAATGGCTGAGCTTTCTAATAACGAAGCTACTTTAAAAAGGCAAGTGGGCACGTATGTTGTATATGCAGAAAATGTGCCTAGTTCATGAAATCCAGGAATTTGAGTTCCTACAGTTTGCAAATGAAATGTTCAAGTATGTTTGATTGTTAGTGGGGGGGCAGAATGATTTCTCAGTTTATTATGTATTTGAGTACCTACCGTTCATGGGATTGAAGTCTGGAGCTATGCAATGGATAATGGATGTGATATAAAAGCTAATAGAAATTCGAAAAAGGATAAATAGCTAGTAAACGATATCCCAAAAAAGCTTATGGACCCAATACGAAATGGGAAAATTTGTGGGACCTAAAACCACGTGGGCTAACTATCTTAAATTCAATAAGTGGCCCACTGTAATTAATTTTATTGGCCAAAGCACCTAGTTAATGAAATCCAGGAATTTGAGTTCCTACAGTTTGCAAATGAAATGTTCAAGTATGTTTGATTGTTAGTGGGGGGCAGAATGATTTCTCAGTTTATTATGTAATTGAGTACCTACCGTTCATGGGATTGAAGTCTGGAGCTATGCAATGGATGTGATATAAAAGCTAAGAGAAATTGGAAAAAGGATAAATAGCTTGTAAACGATATCCAAAAAAGCTTATGGACCCAATACGAAATGGGAAAATTTGTGGCACCTAAAACCACGTAGGCTAACTAATCTTAAACTCAATAAGTGGCCCACTGTAATTAATTTTATTGGCCAAAGCAGGAACAAATGCCCTCAATGGCAAACTACAATTAAAGTAAAACTTCGTCATTTGAAAGTTTTAGCCAGGTATCCTCCTAGTTAATGAAATCCAGGAATTTGAGTTCCTACAGTTTGCAAATGAAATGTTCAAGTATGTTTGATTGTTAGTGGGGGGCAGAATGTCTCAGTTTATTATGTATTTGAGTACCTACCGTTCATGGGATTGAAGTCTGGAGCTATGCAATGGATGTGATATAAAAGCTAAGAGAAATTCGAAAAAGGATAAATAGCTTGTAAACGATATCCAAAAAAAAGCTTATGGACCCAATACGAAATGGGAAAATTTGTGGGACCTAAAACCACGTAGGCTAACTATCTTAAATTCAATAAGTGGCCCACTGTAATTAATTTTATTGGCCAAAGCGGGAACTAATGCCCTCAATGGCCAACTACAATTAAAGTAAAACTTCGTCATTTGAAAGTTTTAGCCAGGTATCCTTTTTTTATATTTATTATTTTAGAGGAAGCTCAAATGTGACCCATCTGTTTTTTTTTTATTTATTTATTCTGTTGACTGATTTTAATAAAAGTTGAAATTTCTTTGATTAGGAAAGTTAAAAAAAAAAGTTATTGCAAAAAAGAAGAAGCACACACATATTACCACACACATAATTTTGAATGGAAAAATATTGTCATTTAAGAGAGCCTTTGAAACACCCGAGAAAAAGAACGATTTAAAAAGACTTCCACGATAAAGTTGCTGAATAGGTACCAGAAATATGCTTGCTTATAATAATATTGGCAATGCTTATAATATGCATTGTAACATTATATTATGTTGCAAAAATTGAAACTTCAAGGCAAGTAGAAAATAAACATCTACTTAAGTATATTGTCAATGAATTTTCACTTGGCTTAAAATTACACTTAACTAACTGAAAAAGAACGATTTAAAAAGACTTCCACGATAAAGTTGCTGAATACCAGAAATATGCTTGCTTTTAATAATATTGGCAATGCTTATAATATGCATTGTAACATTATATTATGTTACAAAAATTGAAACTTCAAGACAAGTAGAAAATAAACATCTACTCAAGTATATTGTCAATAAATTTTCACTTGACTTAAAATTACACTTAACTAACTTAAAATAGAAAAAGAACGATTTAAAAAGACTTCCACGATAAAGTTGCTGAATACCAGAAATATGCTTGCTTTTAATAATATTGGCAATGCTTATACCTAATAGGTATGCATTGTAACATTATATTATGTTGCAAAAATTGAAACTTCAAGGCAAGTAGAAAATAAACATCTACTCAAGTATATTGTCAATAAATTTTCACTTAACTTAAAATTACACTTAACTAACTTAAAATAAACTATGGTAATGGTAATAATATTACTTTTTTTATTTAACAATAATTTCAAAACATGATGACTAACAATTGAACAAGCAAAATGACAAACATAAAATGTACAGATTAATAAATTGAATTTTTTCTATGCTAATCAATTGTTTGTTTTTAAACATATTAAGTATTATAAACCCAATGTGGCTAAGCACGGGTGGGGTTTATCGTTTTTAATTCATCTATTTCCAATTATTTTTACAAAACTCTTTTCCTTGCTGTTTTTAAAGGTAGGTATTTAATTTGATTTTTTAGGTGGTATTTTTGAATTTTTTTTTCCTTTTCTAAATTACATGTGTTAATGGTTAATGATTTTTCTGATTTTTTCTTTATTATTTGGCGTTTTTAGCCATTCCCGTATTCTATTTCTCTGGATTGGACAGGAGGGAGGATGCCATCTTGGGAAGATCACACTGGTCCTCGTTCACCTCTGTTAGACCTGGAAGAGAATGGGTTAACGATTAATTAGTGTCATTAGTGGAAATGGTTTAACCATATCCATAGAACCTATAAGGAAGCAACATCTAGGGTGGATTTCACCAATATTTTTTCAGTCTCTAATACTCCTGTTAAGTTAACAGCCAGTTAAGTCCCATTTGATTTGTACTGGTTTAACAGGGCTCTTAAGCTTAACGTGCTGTTAGATGCTGAAAAGAAGGTTGGTTGAAACAACTGCTACATTGGACGCTTGTGGTCTGTGTCGTAGCATGCCCATCCCGTAGTATGCCTCTCATCAGATGGGCGAGAAGAAATGGGTTAACCATATCCATAGAACCTATAAGGAAGCAACATCTAGGGTGGATTTCACCAATATTTTTTCACTCCTTAATACTCCTGTTAAGTTAACAGCCAGTTAAGTCCCATTTGATTTGTATTGGTTTAACAGGGCTCTTAAGCTTAACGTGCTGTTAGATGCTGAAAAGAAGGTTGGTGAAACTCACCACTCGAGCCTCAAAGAGCCCGTTCGCACAACAAGTGTGTTGTTCGGGAAAAAATCGTGTCGTGTATAGTGGTAACACTCTCATTTAAATTACATTGCCTACAGGATATTCAGGAAAAAAATCGGATGAAACTCACGACAAGTGGGATCGGGCTCTATTAAGTACCCGCAAGCCTTTTTTTTTCTTTTTTTTAAGATTGTACCTTGGAACCGCTTTCGCATTACTTCGAGAGACATTCTTTTACATCCATGCCTATTCGGTCAGAAACCTGGCCGGGATTCGAAGCCAGCACCTCCAGGTTGAGAGTCGGTGCTTTTGACCTCTCGGCCACAGAGGTGAGTCTAAGTACCCGCAGGTTAAGCAACGCCGACAGACACCAGGGTGACTAATAAACTACACTGCGTGACTTCTTTCACTGATAAGGCCCCCGTTATCACTGCGTTAGTGCACACGTGAAGAATTCTCTTTGTCATCACTTGGGGACTTGG
Organism: Diaphorina citri; assembly: GCF_000475195.1. Lineage (NCBI taxonomy): Eukaryota > Metazoa > Arthropoda > Insecta > Hemiptera > Psyllidae > Diaphorina > Diaphorina citri. The sequence goes on along the minus strand of NW_007377609.1, from coordinate 14,242 downwards.
GGAGTCTTTGTGTTAACACTCCCTTCGCAGTCAAGTGACGTTAAGGCTTTTATGAATGTTTCTTTTGTGACTTGTTTCCTGAGAGCACTTAGTTCGCATTTCGCGAATCACCAAGTGCTCTCTCGCGAAATGTTCACGTCATCACCACTTTTGGTAGCGCGTAGTCGTCAGCAAAATCAAACCCTATTGAAAATGATAGAGACCGTCCGTAGACTCTATATCATTCTCATAGGTCTGGTTTTGCAGGCAAATACGCGCTACTCAAAGCCGCGCGTCTAAGCCTTCAATGTGAGACGGGTCAAAAGGTTGAGGCCCACTCCAAAAAGCAATGTGTATAGTGAACTTTTATCTTCTCTTTGGTAGCCCTGAGGTATCTCAGGAGCCTCAGGTTAAATGACTCTAAGTAAAAGGCACAGATCCCATTCAAATTTCCTAAAGGTTAATTATTATTGATCATGCAATAAGAAGGTAGATCTCCAGAACTCACCTTTGATTCTGAGGGACTTTACCTAATAGTGTATGGCAGTAATAATAAATCTCTCAGGCGACCTGTCAGGTCTACCTGCTAGTGATTGGCCGGTCATAAGAAGGCAGATCTTGGAAGGCAAGAAATGAGATTGTTTAGTTACCTTGCTTTAAGGCAAGGTCCCACTTGTCGTTTGGGTAAAAATCATATCGTGCGTAGTGGGAACACTCTCATTTAAATTGCATTGCCTACAAGCCAAGGACATTTTGTGTCGTTCGGAAAAAAAATCGTATACAAGGCCATTTTATTAAAAAAAAGGAGCTATGAATTTTTAACTTCAACACCCTGACTACCAAAGCATATTCCATGGTGTTTACCCATAGAAACCCATGCATCAAAACATCTCCCTTAACATGGAAGACTACAGACTCTTTAATTCTTGGATTTTTTTACAAGCAAAATTTCACTCAGAGACCCATCTTTCAAATAACCATTGAAAATACACAAGTGGCTTGCGGCAGCAAATGTGGATATCCAAAGCGGATTTAGGCTCAAGGGACCTCAAAACGTGCTTTGGCACTAAAAACTAACCATCGAATATATATGTACTTGCCAGAATACATTACTTTCCTTTCTATTAGGATAACGAAAGTAAAAAACTGACCATCGAATATATATGTATTTGCCAGAATACATTACTTTCCTTTCTATTAGGATAACGAAAGTAAAAAAGTCACATAATGAAATACGGCTTTAATTTTTAAAACTCAGTAAAATAAATGATAGATAAATAAGAAAATATTGGAAACGTTTGAAACTTACCTTAGAAATATAAAGAAATATTTAAAAAGGACTTGGTCCGAATGAAAGGTCGGGCAAAGGAAATGAAATTTGATCCTCCCAAAAATAAATTCCTAGATATTTTGGTTCCAAATAAACTTCTTGATTAAAAAGTACTTGACCGTACGAAGTTAAATAAAATAACTTAATCTCTCTCTCTCTCTCTCTCTCTCTCTCTCTCTCTCTCTCTCTCTCACGCTCTCGCTCTTGCCTATTCAATTATTTATGTATCTAATAATTAGATTTTCAAGAGCTCATGGAGTTTTGAGTTCTTTTCACTGGAGCTGTAGAGTTCTCTTTCTCTCCCTCTTCTATCTCTCTCTTCTCTCTCTCTCTCTTTTTCTCTCACACACTTTTTCTCTCCTTCTTTTTTAATTGGATCGATAATATCATTAACCTTACAGCTACGAGGATAGGGCCTGTGATGATGTGAAAGGATGGCCTATAGTTTGACGATTGAGGGAGGGAGCTTTCGTCACAGAATAGGCTGAAGATCAGTACTCATTTTCACCTGTCAAAAGAGAGCAGACCTTACAGCTACGAGGATAGGGCCTGTGATGATGTGAAAGGATGGCCTATAGTTTGACGATTGAGGGAGGGAGCTTTCGTCACAGAATGGGCTGAAGATCAGTACTCATTTTCACCTGTCAAAAGAGAGCACTTTGAGGTACAATATTATTCATTGGAGATTATCACGAATTCCATTTCTCCGTTTCCATTCCTAATCAAAAATTTAATTAATTTCTCATCTTCTTGCGAAATGATTACCGACAGTGTAGCTGAAGACTTGATTTCTATCAGTTTGTAAGTTTACTTTCAACCCTGGCCATCCCAGGTACTCACTGTCCTTATAAGTAGGCTTGCCAAATATCCAAAATGTCGATTCGGGACGCGAATCCGCGAACATAATTGCCAAATTCGCGAATCGCCGCGAGCATAATCGCAAAATCCGCGAACAAAATCGCCAAATCCGCGAACATAATCGCGAAATCCGCGAACATAATCTTTTTTTTTTTTTTTTTT
>NW_007377609.1:11321-11852 GCF_000475195.1 Diaphorina citri | reverse complement strand
CGCCAAATCCGGGAACATAATCGCGAAATCCGCGAACATAATCGCCAAATCCGCGAACAAAATTGCCAAATCCGCGAACATAATCACAAAATCCGCGAACATAATCGCGAAATCCGCGAACATAATCGCGAAATCCGCGAACATAATCGCGAAATCCGCGAACATAATCACGCCGAACTTAATCGCGAAATCCGCGAACATAATCGCGAAATCCGCGAACATAATCGCGAAATCCGCGAACATAATCGCGAAATCCGTGCGCGCGAACATAATCGCCAAATCCGCGAACAAAATCGCGAAATCCGCGAACATAATCGCGAAATCCGCGAACATAATCGAGAAATCCGCGAACATAATCGCCAAATCCGCGAACAAAATCGCGAAATCCGCGAACATAATCGCGAAATCCGCGAACATAATCGAGAAATCCGAACAACCGCGAGCATAATCGCAAAATCCGCGAACAAAATCGCCAAATCCGCGAACATAATCGCGAAATCCGCGAACATAATCTTTTTTTTTTTTTTTTTT
>NW_007377609.1:0-11260 GCF_000475195.1 Diaphorina citri | reverse complement strand
CGCCAAATCCGGGAACATAATCGCGAAATCCGCGAACATAATCGCCAAATCCGCGAACAAAATTGCCAAATCCGCGAACATAATCACAAAATCCGCGAACATAATCGCGAAATCCGCGAACATAATCGCGAAATCCGCGAACATAATCGCGAAATCCGCGAACATAATCACGCGCGAACATAATCGCGAAATCCGCGAACATAATCGCGAAATCCGCGAACATAATCGCGAAATCCGCGAACATAATCGCAAAATCCGCACACATTTCAAGGGCGGTGGTTAGTAAACTAACCACCGCCCTTGAAATGTGAAAGAAAGTGTGTTTTTTCTGCCCCTCAAAGAGTTAACAATAATTATACCCAAATGCACTTGATAAATCCTCATTCCTCAGCATCAAACTGAAGTAGCGTAAAGCATAACGTTTCGAGACCTCACCTGAAACCTGGCTCTCAGTTTGACAAGCCCCAAGTCATCATCAGTGCTATTAGTATGCTTATGTTTATTATTCTGCTTATGCTTATTATCATGCTTATGCTCATTATTAGATTACCAGTGTCGAGATAGGTTACTTCAACATTCTCCACCTGTACTCCGACATTTCACAAGCTTTCCAAGCTATTTGTTCTATCGCTGGGAATTTTCCATGAATTATTTCCACGAGTTGTGAGCTGTCTAGTGTTTTCCTTGTGATCTTTGTGCATTAAACATTCATAGCTATTCGTGCTCTCAGCTTGTCAAGTGCTTTTGTTTACTTCGCTGATGGATACTTGAAATTTTCGTGATCCTGACTCGGTGCCGGGTTTGAACTTTCGTGTGGAATTTTTCACGAACTACCTAACGATTTGTGTTTCATAGTGGCGGCAGTACATTATATTGGGAATAAAGGGAGAACGGGCTCTAGTCTTGATTTTAAATCATTACATGAAAGTAAAATCAAAAAATCAAATCGAGAAATCAGGTTTGAAATCGCCTATTTTAAAAATATGATCAAGTATCCAAACCCCTCTGACTGAAAAAAAGACTGTGTTTGAAAGTCAATTTATTAAATAAAGGTCCAGTGGATTGAAAGATTGGAACACATCACATGCCTTCACAGGCATACTCCCTTTTTCAAGGGTCTAGCAAATTAGGTAGGTACAAAGGTATTCTTTAACCATGATCGAATAAACTACCGGCTAAAAAATTCCCGGAGGGACGGGCCCTGCTTGTTCAGTTTACCTTGCCCTTGGGATCAATTTAATTTGAAGAAGCCTTCTGTTTGGGTGAGCACCGACCTTCGCATGCATGTTGAACACCTTGAAATTGGGTGACATCAGACAATGCAACAACTAATGTCAATGACAATCACCTTCATGTGGTCAGGGGCAGTAGGCGCAACATTCATCTAATCTCGCCCAGGCGACATTCAGCACCGCTGAACACAAACCTCACTTTTGGCAACCGTTCAGCAACGTTTCAAGGTTGCGTTCTCATTTCATCACGATGGGAAACCGCGTTATATTTTTCATACTTTGTAATTTTTTGAAATAAAACGAATAAATGATCGTGTGGTAATCATGTGCCAATTTTGTACCAATGATCGTCGTAGACAGGAAATTGTGGCTCTTTCCGGCGCGCTTAACCTAATGGCAAAATTTTTGGGGAGTGTAACTGATATAAATGATGAAAAATTAGAAGGCCAAAAGTTAGAAATTAGAACCATCTATCTACCAATAAAGTTAACCACATTTTGTTAAAAAGTACCTAACTGGTAGTGGAACAGATGTCTGTATTTTTATCTACAGATGAAGAATGTGAAGGTGTGTCCACATATAGTCGACGGCTGTCGATTGATGTGAATTGACCGTCGATCGATGTCGACTATGTGTGAACACACCTTTACTTTTCTAAATGTACCTAGAGTCTAGGTCCTAGACCATTTTTTGTTGGTGAGAAGCATTCGGACTTGTCCAGAAGATAACGAGACGCCAAAAAGAATAGCACTAAAATATGCTCGGAGAAGAACAATAGTTCGGTAATTCTTCTCATTATTATAATATGTATGTATATTTATATCAATTTGTTCAACTACTTCTGACCAAATCTGATTTGCCTCTATTGAGACTTGACCATAATAGCCCATGTAATAATATTGACTAGTTTCGGGTTGGACTGTTGGAAAATGGAATGACTATTTTTGAGGGGTTTGCACTCCCCTGTAGGTATACCACGCGAGTATAACGAATCTTTAACATCAGACTCGAACCCTAGACGAGGTCAAGTAATTACCATGAATTTGCCCGAAAAATCTTTTCCTATGTCCCAAATTAGTATTGTCTTTTTTCAATTAACATATTTTTTTCATTAAACAATATATATACCCAAATGCACTTGATAAATCCTCATTCCTCAGCATCAAACTGAAGTAGCGTAAAGCATAACGTTTCGAGACCTCACCTGACACCTGGCTCTCAGTTTGACAAGCCCTAAGTCATCATCATTGCTATTAGTATGCTTATGTTTATTATTCTGCTTATGCTTATTATCATGCTTATGCTTATTATTATATTACCAGTGTCGAGATAGGTTACTTCAACATTCCCCACCTGTACTCCGACATTTCACAAGCTTTCCAAGCTATTTGTTCTATCGCTGGGAATTTTCCATGAATTATTTCCACGAGTTGTGAGCTGTCTAGTGTTTTCCTTGTGATCTTTGTGCATTAAACATTCATAGCTATTCGTGCTCTCAGCTTGTCAAGTGCTTTTGTTTACTTCGCTGATGGATACCTACTTGAAATTTTCGTGATCCTAACTCGGTGCCGGGTTTGAACTTTCGTGTGGAATTTTTCACGAACTACCTAACGATTTCAAGTGTTTCATAGTGGCGGCAGATTGAGTTTTGTTTTAGTTTTTCGATTATCTATTGGAGAGTTTTTGCAACCAAATTTAGCGTCCCGTTAACTGAACTTTTTAACGTTACTTGACGAAAACTGATTCCTGCACATGTGCAGAACTCAATTAACGTAAAAATTCAACTAGCGGGACGCTAATTTTGGTTGTAAAAACTCTCTATTTACGTTTTTTGTTCCAAATGACGATCCAGTGAATCTTTTGGTACTTTCTTTATTCTTATTGTTAGTTAGGGTTCAACTTTCGTCATCACTTTTTTTTCCAAGTGTCAACGCACGATTCCCAGTTCTTCGATGTGCCGATGTCAATAGCGTCCTGTAGTACCGTTATTTGACGTTTGTGGAGTGGCAATTGTGAATTTTCTCTCATTCATCGCAGTTTTGAATCCCTTGGGCATGATTTTGAAGTTTTTAATTACTTCCTTTTGAAACGCGATAGCTAAAAATGATTTCCTAAAGGTTATGAATATGAAAGTGTTTTGTGAAGTAAGAAAGATGATATGCCGGTGGACCGTTCTTGGACAAGTTGACAGGTAAACTATATTTTTAATTGACCGAATGATAGTGAGGTCTATGTTTTAATTCGACCATTTTGATGTTTGTATATTTGTTTTGAATGTATGTTCCGCTATAACTCTCGATTGCCTGGTCTGATTTTGATGAAATTTGGTACACATCTTCACTGAACCAAAACACATCGATCCTTGAAATTAGGGGTCCCAGAAGTGAGAGGGGCCAGAACTGAGGGGGACTTTGTGTTCTGCACGGTTCAGAGTCCAATAGGTGACTCATTCATAATAATGTCATAAACCATTGTATTCTATCTTTCTTGTAAGACCCCAATTCTTGGGAAATCTATACCTATTGTTAAAAAAAAAGGTCAACCATTCTTAATCTTTTAAGAGATAGAAAATTAACCTGTCCTCTGTCCTTTTTATTACGTTAAGACGTAGGTATCCCTTCTGTTCTAATTCATTACATGTGAATAAGCATTCAATCGTACCTTCTTCTCAGCTTGGGCAAAAGAATCTGAGTGAGGTCTACAGTTCACAGAACTACTAGTTGTTATTTTGAGTCAACATTTTTTATAGGCAGGTATTTTTTTATACCTATACTTTTTTTCATGAACTCTTCAGCACCATTAACAAATCAAACTGTCTAGTGTCCACAATGATCTATTTGTTACCTTCAAACAGATCAATGGTTGAGATTGTTTCCACGTTTTCAATGGCATTTCTTCCTTGGCAAACTCGATATTTTCCCAGACTTGTTTTTTCTCGGAGCGTACAATGAAAACAAAGGATAGCTTTGTTTTATGCCAAAGACAAAAGATTATACTCACACACAGAAAGGATTTCCCTGTAGCTGTCCTAGTCAGATGTTTTGTTATCGTTCACCATACAGGGTGTAACAATGAATCTCTTAACCATAAATGAATCGTTCCCAGGAAGAAGGGCCTATGTTATGTTTGCTACTATGCGATTGAAATTAAGAAATATTTCAAAGAGATATTAGATGAAAATTTTCTAGAAGACCCTTCCAGAAAGAAAGCCTGGCTCGTCAATAGAGGGTCAGGCTCTTCAAAAAATACTTTTTCTTGTATATTTACAATTAAACATGGCTAGAGATCATCACTCTGGTGTATGGCAGATAGAAAAGATAAAAAAAATCTGATTTTAGTTACATCCTGTAGAATGTGGAGCGGTTCACAGATGTTTTGATAGCGTGTGTACAGAATACACAATACAAGGAGCCTTTGTATCAAAAAGGATCGTTCACATCATGCATGGTTTACAAATTATGGTCATGGGAATTTGTTGTTTCCTCATCGGATAGACGACAGCGGCTTTGTAAAAAGAGCTTGGGGTGCTGACGTAGGTATTAGTTATACGAATATAGGCATTACTTGATTAAGCTCCTCAAACTTCTCTGAAGTTAAAGACCATCAATTGTGATTGGTACCTATTTGGATGTGTTTTGACGAGAATTACGATTCTGATAAAGACCATCCAGGTAGATACAGGGACCTACCTCTGTGGTGTAGCGATTAGCCTCATAGACTCTGGATCTGGAAAAGAGACTGACTAGAAATGTCGACCCCACTTAAGTGGGAACAGACGGAAGAAAAAGAAGAAGAGTCAATTCTCTCTATAAAGTCTAGATTTCTACACTGACAGGGTTATGATGTAAAGAGATAAAGTGTAAGGCTTCCGCTATTATGAACACCACATAGACATGAACTATAACATTACATGATATAACAGTTGAAAGGTCAGCTTCAGAAGTGTGCAGTCATATGTCATGTGTCAGATTGTCAGAGAACTTTTATCCTGAAACGCAAGTAAAATCTGGTGTTGTAACATCAAAAATTTCACCCGATTACATTACTTTCCTTCCTATAGGGTAAGGACGAAGGAAAGTAAAAAGGGACTGACTATTTCTAACTGCTGTCGACCCTACCTGTCATCTCTGCAAAAAGGCGCTAGAAGATTCGAACCGCTGTCCTCTTGATTTTGAATCCAATACCTACGTTAGCTACTGCTCTCCTGGGATATTATTATGCTGAATATCTTATAGTACCTTTACCTATTACCTGTTACTCTCTTACCTTCTTTACTTCCAATATTTGATCTAACAAATTTTACATACTTCAATAAATTCAAGCCAAAAGGTACCTGCGAGTAAACAAGTTTCGTTAAATGAAGTCAATAATATCCGAAATTGACTCGTGTAAATAACCAATAAAAAATATATCAAAGGAAAATAAACAAGCTTCAGGGTTAAGCAAACAATTTCCGTGGATAAAAGGGGGCCATTAAAATACCTAAATAAATAGACAACTAAACGCTTCTTTGTATTTTGAAAGCAACGTATAAATTTCCCCCGAACGGAATTCCCGCCGAAAACGGTCGAAAAGTGCCGAATGGAAAATTTTCAGATACGGCAGGTGTAGTGAATCGATAAGGGAGTCCGGGGGTATTAATAACTGGCGCCCCACATTCCAGCTTTTTTCCCCCCTTCTACAAAAAAGGGAAGGAGTTCCTCTAAATTTGAAGGTGTGTCCACATATAGTCGACGGCTGTCGATTGATGTGAATTGACCGTCGATCGATGTCGACTATGTGTGAACACACCTTTACATTTCTAAATGTACCTAGAGCTAGACCATTTTTTTGTTGGTGAGAAGCATTCGGATTTGTCCAGAAGATAACAGATAACGAGATGCCAAAAAGAATAGCACTAAAATATGTTCGGAGAAGAACAATAGTTCGGTAATTCTTCTCATTATTATAATATGTATATTTATATCAATTTGTTCAACTACTTCTGACCAAATCTGATTTATCTCTATTCAGATTTGCAAATGTATTCAGAACACAAATGATTAAGAATTCCTTTTTTCATTCTCGCCTATCGGTCAACTTGAAACAACACTCATTGTTTCAATTCTCATCATTTCAGTTTTTATTGTTCCTAAATTTGCCGTATCTGGCACCTGTCAGTAAGTAGAGAAATAGCTCAGTTAATTATGTTAAATCAACTTGGTAAATGACCATTATTCAGTCAAACATGTCAGTGCATTCAGTTGATTTTTTTTTTTTTTTCAATATCGTTTTCAACCCTTGAAATCTGTACGAAAACCCTTAACATGTTGTAAAAGTCTACATGAAAACCCATGTTACTTCTCTAATTGTATTTACACAGAACTATTCAGACCCTATTAACAAACATGTTAGCATTGGATTTTGGATTATTAAATCATGGAAGTGGACAAGGAAGGGATGTGAAGTAAATGGGAAACATTGTAATGTACAGGCTGGAAGGAATTAGTATGGCGGCAAGATGGTTCCTTGAGGAACAGATGAAGAAAACACCAATATGGACAGAAACCAGAAGCTTTTGAGAGTAGGTATCCTGTATCACGAGAAAAGAAAGGAACTGTAAGAAATGACATAGAAAAGCACCACAACTGAAAACAAATTTCCGAACTTTCCAGGAAAGCTCAAGGACGAAGGACGGGACTGTAAAAGAACTATATAGTTCGAATGAAAAAAAAAATCGTGTTAAAATGAAAACCCCAATTTGTTATTTTCTATCAAGAACGAAAATCATTAGAAATTCCCTCTCCATCATTTTCAGCAACTTCCTTTTTCTTTCCTCTTCCTCTTCCCTTCCTGTTGGTATTCTCTCCATTTCCCATTCCTTCTGATTTTCCTGACAGATTGTTTTTTAATATTCCCCAGGACGAGGGGAGAGGGCGAGGGAATGTCATGACATTATCTTTATCTTGGTGTAGGAGCTGATTGAGAACAGCATTGACATTTTCAGATACGGTGTCGGTTTTTGTACAGCTTTTTTTCGACGCTCTCAAACCACAAAGTATTGAGAAGAAGATTAAATTTCCAAAAGTGAAAAAAAAGGAAGAAAATTTTAGAGAGATAAAATTGAGAAAAACACGGGTAGCAGGAGAGAAGTAGAAGAAATGAAAGAAGAAAGAAAGATGATAGTACTTGTGTATTTGAGTGTCGGAACCCGAAACCCAAGCACAAGTTCGATTTTTCAAATTGACAATGCTGATGGCACAATCAACAAATATACACAGCTTTTCTCTAATAATAAGTACCTACATACATATTCTTTGGACTTATTTGACGAAATGAATCAATGAATGGAACCTAGATAGCTTCCTTCTGGTACAAAGAAACTTTTTGGTCCTATTCGCCTGACCAAAGTCAGGTCTAAGTTTTGACAAATAACCGAATGATCGATCTAGAAAACAACATAAAATTGGACAACATTGAGTCGAAAAGAACCATCCATGAGGGTAACCCCTCGTATTACCTGGGGGGGACCTCCTCCCCTCTAATAAATACGGCCCTGCTAAGTACCCACCTAAAGAAGTTCTTTTTAGAACAGCTAATATTTGATATTCACCCATGGTAGGTAATTCAATAAATGTTTTTTCTTTTCCTTCGGGCAAAAAGAAATGATAGAGATGTAAAAATAGAAGATAAAACAAGGTAAGAAGGAATGACGAAAATGAACAAAAGCCTTCAGGTATCAGCTTTGTGAAATGAAAATGTAAAGCAAACGAGGAAAACTGGATTGGCTTTGGAAAAGGGATGGGATGGAAAAGGGATGGAATGGATGAGGAAAAGGAAGTGGATGTGTATACTGGATGACTTTAGTATTGGTGACTTTTCTTTGCAAATCCCCAAGGGTAAATTCTATGAATTCACTCTAAATTAAATTGCCAAAAAAGGACCTACTCTACCAAAAGGACCTACCGATTTCCATCAAAGAGACATCAAGACAAACATTGTTAAAGCGCCGAATGAAAATTCACCTACTTTGTAGAAGAAAAAGAAAAATTCCGTTGGTCCTCATTTTTCCTGCTCTATGACTTTGAAACATCACCCAAGTAAGCGCAACTGATCGATTTGATTTGAATGGTGACATTGTACCTTGGATACGGAAAAGTAAGTAGGTAAGTATCCGAGTTCTGAAGACATTTTACTTTGCACATCCCCATCAAGGGTAAATTCTATGAATTCACTCTAAATTAAACCCTTGTGAATTGCCAACAAAGGACCTACTCTACCAAAAGGACCTGCCGATTTCCATCAAAGAGACATCAAGACAAAACCTTACTTTTCGGCGCGAACGACATGCATAAAACATTGTTAAAGCGCCGAATGAAAATTCACCTACTTCTTATCATCATCATTCAAACAATAAAATTATTTTCTCTGCTAATCTCCCATCCAGTATTCTGTCTAGATCGATTTTTGCTCCCATAATATTAACTGTGTGCTCCTACCTAGCTTTATAAGTTCATCCATATGAGTATATATTATCTACATACATTGGGTACATGCATTGTTAGAATTTTGATTTCAGTGAAGAATGCTGAAAGTTTAGATGTTTAGATTTTGAAGCTGCGTGGCAAAACCATGAGACGGTAATTTCAACTGAATCAACTAAATGATCGTGTGGTAATCATGTGCCAATTTTGTACCAATGATCGTCGTAGACAGGAAATTGTGGCTCTTTCCGGCGCGCTTAACCTAATGACAAAATTTTTGGGGAGTGTAACTGACATAAATGATGAAAAATTAGAAGGTCAAAAGGTTTGATCAAATTTTGATTGGTAAAGTTAGAACCATCTATCTACCAATAAAGTTAACCACATTTTGTTAAAAAGTACCTAACTGGTAGTGGAACATATGTCTGTATTTTTATCTACAGATGAAGAACATTGTAAAAGTTACTATAGAACATAAAAATAAGCATCATTCAATAGGATAAGGAAAGTCGTGTGATGTTCACACCAGATTTTTATTACCTACAATGTGGTGAATGATGTTGCAATGGTGTCTACGCGTGGTATCTGTGGAAACATGACTGTCCGACTTTTAAGAATTTTCTATTAAGGAGTGCGGTGGCGCTCAGCCCCGCCAAGTCAAGAAAGTTTGACAACGTTACTTGAGATATTATACGCCACAGAGAAAGTAGCCATTTTCAAGTAGTTACATAATACATATTAGGTAGTTGGGCTGTTCTTTTGTACATACAGACACACAGGCATACAAGCATCGTGAGCTAAAAACCTCTTTCGATTGAACTCCTCAGAGATCTCAATAGGGATATTCCCACCCACGCCACGCCCAAGTACCAATTTTGAAATTGGGTTCCGTATACATTATGTAATAGAAAGTAAAAAGGATCGCAGGGAAAAAAGTAAGAGGGGTATTTTTGAGAATCACTGCTCTAGGGAGTTCCATTTCTCTTTATCGCTCTTTTTGGCCCCGGCTTTTGAACGCTTCAGTGAAGTCCCAACATTAGGGGGAACATACATAGTTTGCATAGTTTTCATTAAGTGCCCTCTAAATTTATCTACAGTTTGTGTGACCTATATTATATTGTAACGTTTTATGTTGAGTCTGGAAAGCACACGAGCTTTAGATGTAAAGGGTGGTCGAGTTGTAACACGCTTGCTTGTCATGCAGAAAGTCCTACCGGTTCTGTCCTCAGAGCAGACAAAAATTTGCACTGGTAATTTGGCTGAAATTTTTGAACAAAGTACCTAAGAATTGATAAATCATGGAAGTGGACAAGGAAGGGATGTGAAGTAAATGGGAAACATTGTAATGTACAGGCTGGAAGGAATTAGTATGGCGGCAAGGTGGTTCCTTGAGGAACAGATGAAGAAAACACCAATATGGACAGAAACCAGAAGCTTTTGAGGGTAGGTAGGTATCCTGTATCAGGAGAAAAGGAAGGAACTGTAAGAAATGATAGGAAAGTAGGTACCTCCACTGTTTTTTTTTTCCAAAAGGTTTGATAAAGGGAACTGTAACCCCGTAACTGCTAAAGTGTTATCGTCCCGAAATCGACGAGAAAAGGAAGATAGGATAGAAGAAAGCCAGCCTTTCCGAGAACGAACATTATCTTTTTAGGATAAAATCCGTCCCGGGCGGGAATCGAACCGGCGGCCTAGCGCTTACATGGCAGACGCACTACACACCAAGCTAACTGGGCTGCCAAGTATCACGAGAAAAGAAAGGAACTGTAAGAAATGACATAGAAAAGCACCACAACTGAAAACAAATTTCCAAACTTTCCATGGCACAGAAAAACACCTCCAACCTCTCCACTCCAAAACAAATTTCCTGGAAAGCAAGAGCTCTCCTGCGGTAAATGCTGTCAATGGCAGAGCTCAGCTAAACGTTTCCTGGTAACCTTTGGGGAGCTCTCAAGAGGAAGGGAAATATTAAAATATTTTTTTATACACGATATCGTTTTATGCGGAATGGAGTTGTAAAAAAATCCGATTGAAAATGTTGAGAATAAAAGGAGAAAATGTTATAGGGCAATATCGGGAGTAAGAACATTTTCTATGTATGTATATTATGTAGATTGTAGAGTTTTAGAGGATCGGGAGGACGAGAAGGAGAAGACGGGAGAAAAGATTGGGGAATTCCGAGCGCTTTTCTCTACACTTAAATTTCGTTTTGCAAATTTTATATTAAACTCTCGTTCTCATTCTAGCCCCCCTGTGGCAGTCATCCTCGATATAGCTCTCTATTATCATAACGAAAAGGTTTTTAATGAATATTATTATAAAGTTAAAATGGTTACCCTTTTCCTTATCGTTCGTCTAAGGGGTTCGAAACTTTTTTCGTCTCTAGGTGCCCTTTTTTTTAGCAACAAGACTTTCAATGGCACCCTGTGTCAAAACAAAACGGTCTGATAGGCCTCTCGATCTTATGGTTTTGATGACAATTTTGTCTTTCTTCTTCTTCTTCTCCTTCTTCTTCTTCTTCTTCTTCTTCTTCTTCTTCTTCTTCTTCTTCTTCTTCTTCTTCTT